>NC_072891.1:60675898-60852523 GCF_028858705.1 Grus americana
CATTGTGCAGCTAATAGAGCTTCTCCTCTTCTGAATGTTTCGATCTTAAATTTATATGGGATTAATGCTGTGAAAAGTTCTCTTTAAATGATTAGGTTAATAATCTGGAAATTATGGCTCCCCAAAAAAAGCACTATAGCTAGCACCAGTCTTAGTATTTATTGCAATTCAATGGAAACGCGCACGTGTGCGTGCGCGTGCGCACGCGTGTGTGCATGTGGTTACCAGTTTCCCAGGTCATAGTTCCAAGACACCCTGATTGTAGCCATAACTATGATTTATCTCCTTTTCATTTTACCTGTGGAGACTTAGCAAATAGTGAACATGTTCTTGATTGCAGCAACAGCTGTAGATATTTCCAGGGGTCATATCACAAGCTAGGTACCTGGCATAAATCTTGGATTAATTAAAATTTGGGTTATAGCTGAGTGGACATCTCCCATTATTGTTAATTTCCCATTCATATGAGCTTCTGGCTTTTCTTTAAACCATATTTTAAACCAAAAAAAGTCAACAGATCATTATTCTGAAAGGTTCTACCTATTTTATCTTTATATTTGCTTGCATTGCAGACAATTTTCCTCTTGAGAAACCTTGCTTTGTTGAGAAGATAGTGTGTGATTCATTACATGGGACATGATTTTCTGTACTGGATATACCTAAAATTAACGGTACACCTACATGCAAAATTGTCACATTCTCTCTCATTTTGAACTCTCCTGTTAATTCCTCTTTAGTATTTGAATTGCAAATCACACGAAAAGTACAGCCACCTTTCCTACATAGGTGTAAGTAAGAATATATGTTGAGTGCATGGATGTAGTGAGGGTTTAAAAGAGACTGGAGATGTTCCAAAAGCAGGATTTACAGGTAAGAATGAAGTATGTGCGGACATCATGTATGTCTCTTTCCTTGCAGTCCAGTTCTGTTTATGGATACGTTATCCATCACTGTGATTGCAGTCACATATATGACTTCTTTACATACCTTTCAGTCAATATAAAAATACCTTCTCCCACATTTAAGCCCCTTCATCTGTCAGAGCAAAAAAATGAACTACTCGGAGAACTACCATGAGTTTAAAGGTATGCAAGATCCCATAACTTTGCACAGATGTATAATTCCCCATAACCTATGTAACCTCGTGGGGTGTAACATTTGGGGTGGTTTGAAAAGTATCTCCCTGTCCTGGTTCTGGCTAGGATAGAGTTAATTTCACAAGGAGGCAGGACAGGTGACCCAAGCTGGCCAGGGGCTATTCCATACCATATGACATCATGCTCACCATAAAAAGGGGCGAGTCGGGCAGGGGTGGGTTCGGTATGGCTCCAGGACAGGCTGAGCATCTGGTTGGCGGTTGGCGGATTGGTAAATTGCTTTCTGTTATTACCCATTGTGAATATCTGTTATCAGTACTGTTGTTGATTGTTTCCCTCTCCCTTGCTGTCCCAGTGAACTGTCCTTATCCCAGCCCATGAGGCTTTGCCATTGTTTTTCCGTTCTCCTCCCCATCCCGCTGGGGAGAGGGGTGAGCAAACAGCATGTGGTGCTTAGCTGCCGGCTGCAACTAAACCACATCACTCCCCTTAATAAACACCAGTTGAAGGACTAAGTTGTTTGTCTGGACTTGACTTTTCCAGTAAAGACAGGAAGCATAGGTCCAAGTGTGGGGTTGTCTTAATTAACCTCTGTGGCTTTATGTGCTTGTTATTTTCATTTTTACATTGCGATTTCTGGGAGAATTTCCTTAAGAAGTCACATTTTCAGGGCTGATAAAAGCCAATTTGATGACGCATTCAATTTTGGAAGGGGCAGATAGAGCAGCTGCACTCAGAGGTACCTACTTGGAGATGAAACTTCAAGTCCTACTGAGGGCATTTACTTTTATACAGAAACCTCCCCAAATCACTCCATTATTCATGTTGCCAGTGGAAGCTGATCACCAGTTCAACTATATTTACCCTAGTGAAGAAGTAGAAGATCGAGCTAAGCAATGGAAGGACTGGTAGTACGAGACAGTCTTTCAGCTTTAAGGGTAACTATTCAAATTCATTTGAGGCTGATGGTGTCAGTAAGCCATTACAGTCTGACTAGCTGATTGTACTCTGAAAGAAATGATGAGATGAGTTCAGCCTGGATGGAGTTTAATAAAAATTATACCCATTACCTAGCATGGTTAAGACAACATGCAGAAAAGCTTTATCATTTAATACTGAAATTTGCTGAGTCCCCTGTGACACAATATTTAATCTCTTGCTTATCTGTGAACACAAGAGTAGCCATAAGGGTAATATGACTACTCCTCAGGCTACAATAAAGCACAAGCCTATGTGTATTGCTGGATTGGGAGCAGACTGAAATGTATAATTTCTTTTAAATTTCACAGACTGTTCCCAAATTCTGCAGTTTTTGGGGTGCAGTCATCAGTACTAGTAGAAGCTGTTCCTGGCCCTGTGCTAGGGAATGTGCGTGTGCAGAGGGAACATTTAAATCTACTACCATAAGGATCTGGGGACTGTAATTTAGGATCCCTGTTTTCAGGGGTTTAGAGGAGTTCTATAGAAGACTATTAGTGTTTTAACTTTTTTTTCTTTTCCCTTTCCATTTTAGCATGTCAAAAATTCAATGAGAAAGCCAGTAATTGAAGTAATGAGTGACTTTATTAGTTAAGTGGATATTGATGAGAATTAGTATGAAACTGGTGTGTTAGCCCTGATACTTATAGCATAACTCCATTCCAACCAGACGCAATACAATAATAAATCCCTATATCATTTTCAGATGTTTTATCTTGTGGGAAAGTGTGTGACTGCCAGATGTGGTGATGTTAACATGGAGATTCCCCAAAGGATATGCGTGTTCCTGAAAGCAAGCATTTATCTACATGCTAGGAGATCCTAAGCAAAATGTTGTGTAGAACATGTGCTGTTTAAGAATCTCAATCTCAGGCATCTTTAAAGAAGCTTTTATTTATTTTTTAACAATGATTATTGTTTAAAAAAAAAACCACCCAAAAAAAACCCACCCAAAAAACCTAGAAGACCTTGTAAAGCCAAACAACTTTTAGAACCATTTTAAGGAAAGCTAAAACCAAATTACTGCTAAAATTAAACATCTCACCTATGCTTGCATAGCAACATTAGATACTAACGATAAAGCCACCTGTTATTCTCAGGGCATCTGCACGATTGTCATTAGACTATTATTTTTTTTATATCCAGCTTCAGGTAATTACTTTGTACCAGTTAACACAGCTTACATCAATTATGAAACAGCTATGATGAAGGATATTAGTAAAACATCCCTTAAAGACTGACCTCACCAAATATGAATTTTCTAGATAGGGGTTGGAGATGGCAATGCAAAACAAAACCCAACAACAGTAATGATAGTGGTAATCTTATAACATCTGATAGAAACAAGCCAAACTCAATAGCCAAATAAAATAACCACAGTCAGCTAAATAAAGTAACTCAGTCTACAAATACTGTGATAGACAACCAATCTGCTAATTAAACAACAGAACCATAATGATATGACTTGACTCCAGAAACAGAAAAAGTCAAAGAATGGAAAAAGTTGAAGATGTATTGACACATATTTTTTGCTGTAAAGCCTTACTAAAAATATTACACAAATTATTTCACCTTAGAGAAATAATATTAACAGATGCTGGTTTCGGGTTTTTTTCTGTGTGTGTGAAATAGTCAGATGATTTAACACCACTTATTCTTTTGTGGAAAGAGTAAAGCAAATGAACCTGACGTGTGCAGAATTAAACCTAATTCTTCCCAAACTGTTCACATTCTATTCTCTTCTTTAATTCTCCTGTGTAGAAATAAAAAAAGAGTCTTTTTCAGTTTTTGCTTTCTCATTGACTTCTTTGATACAGCCAAATGTTTCTCATTTTGAATCCCATTGAATGAAGGAAATGCAATATATTTCAATTATAGTTGGGCTAATCTCTCTGCCAAATTTACTGGTCTGTGTAAAACTCTGAGTGCACTGAATGAAATTGATAAAATTAGACATCTTTGGCTGAGTTGCTCACTTCAGAATTATAAGTTTAGATGACAAAACTAATTTAAAGAATGGACTTTGCCAATCCCTACTTTATAGCAATATAAATGCCACCAAGAGTCAATCCTAATGGATGACAGCATTACGAAAACACAGCAAATGGGAGACCAACAGGGTCCATTTCTAAATTAGATTTATAAATTCAACCGTATGAGAGCAAGCTATGTAGTTGGCACCACACCAGGAAATGGTCCACATTAAGAAAAAAAAAGAAAAGAAAAAAAAGTAATCATGACATTTCTTGCCTGTATTAAATTATCACATGCATTTCACTCCCCATCTTTCACCTTTGCTTCAATGACCAAAGCCTCATGGCTGAAGTATAGTAAAAGTAACTGCCTTTCAAGAGGAGACTGATATTCAGGCTCATTATATGAAACAGGCTTGACTTAATGCAATAAATGCATTCGTATTTAAACAAGAATAGAGATGCTTTCCTGCTCAAACTAAGTGACAGAATGTGTTTTATTAGTGTAGTATTAAACAGTGAAACAGTATGAAGAGGTGGACCTGTACACAGGCTGAACAAAATGAATGAAAACATAAAAATTCCGTTCTTCCTTGCCAGCTGAATATGTTATTATACCAGGAGAGTGTGGCATTTACTATAGATCTTAACTGAGAGGCCCATTCACCAAGCTCATTGACATAAGTAGCTCTATGATTCTTTCCCCTGTGTTTAAAAAAATATGAATTACTTTCTGTAGTGAGGACGCTTATGTCAGCTTTGTTCCTATTAATTTAAGGCCCAGTGAAGTCTTTGTTAACATTCACTGGATTAACTTTGTTTGGAAAATTAGTTTAAAAGCCTATGAAAATTAACCGCCACTTCCTTCATATACAAAAATCTGTACAGCCATGTCAGCTCAGTGCTGTACCCAGGTTAAAGAGCCCTACTACCAACTCTCAGGTTGTGTAGCCTGAGCTGAGCATGTGACGACTGTGGATGTCCTTCTCTCACTATTGAATTCAGAGTTCATTTGTGTCTCTGTAAAGAAGCACTGCATTGCACCATGTAGGAATATCCCAGATGTTTCAGTTAACTAAGCAGCTGTCTCTCTCTGATGTGACAGTCTCTCAAGATAGGTAAGGAGTGGGCTGTTCCTGCACCTTCAGAAATGTGGGTAGCCTGGAGTCCTGTATGTTCATGGAAAGGCTGCTCCATCATATCGTCCTTTTGGGTGCCTGTATCCTAAAATGGTGGTATCATTCTGTGTCTCAAAATAGTTTTCTGTCTCCTTACCAGGAAGCTGATCTCCCCAATAGTTTTGCCTCTTGTATCAGTCCAGAAGTGTGAAATATAAAGCACTGGTAGTCTTTACTGACCTTTACTGGGACAATGCTATTGCAATATTACCAGAAAAAAAGAAATGTGTGATAAGTGAAAAGAGAGTAAAAATAGAGGAGCCTGCTGTCTAGAAAACAAAGAATTTGTCCTACTCAAGCTAAAGAAAGGTGAGCTGAGGAAAGAGTTGAGGGTTGCTTGGTATTGTTAATACAGATGTTTTCTGAGTTTCAGGAATTAATTTTCCAACACTACTGTTTTTTTCTGCATGTAGTTGTTCCCTAAATGGGAGAAGTCAGAAATTCTAGTTTGTATGCTGTGCTGATCCCATCAATGCTTTCTATATGAACTAGATATTACAGTAGAATGACAAAAAATACCCTAAGTAAGTTTCATGGACACTTGTGACAGAAGAAAAATATGAGAGGTTCATAATTCCTGGTTTGATTTTAACTTCTGGGAGGGGTGTTGCTTTCTAGACGCTTCTGTCCTTGGCGTTCTGATTAATTTATGTCTTCCCCATCCCTATATCCATCCCCATATTAGACTTTTGCTTTTGTACTTTTCTTATTTGCTGACAGAAGTTAAATTTTGGGAGTCACAACACTTCAGTTCAGTTTCAGTCACTGGAAACTACAGTTTGGCAAAGAAAACTGAATCAAACACTTGGCAAGCAATGAAGGAGTAAATTATTTTCAAACATTTTGTTTTAAAATGTAAATCTAGTTGCAATTTTAAAGCATTACAGATATAGAATCTTAAAAGTTCTTCTAACAAAAGCTTTGAATTTTCCTTTAATATTTTATGTAAAACTTGTCAGTTCTTTGGATCTGCATTTTCCACACATAGCTTTCACTAGGTCTATTAAAGAGAAACATAAAAAATGAATACATGCAAATTTTAATAGAACAAAAGCAGAAAAGAAAATCCTAACAACTCCTTTTGATGCATTACTATTACTCAGACATGTCCAGTTTTTTGGGGTTTGTTTGGGGTTTTTGGTTTTTTTTCCAGTTACAGTCTTTCTCAGCCTGTGTACAATAGGGTAAAGTTTTTATACCATTTGTGTACAATGTTTTTCATTGGGGGGACTAGGAGAGAGAATGGAAAGAAGAAAAAGAAGTGTAAACAGGTAGAAAGAGCAATTGAGTGATGGGAATGTAAATCAGCACTTTGGCTGAGGATCTGAACCTGATAACTTTTCTGAATATAAGTACAAATCATAGGCTACTAATGCTTCAGTATTTCAAAAATTGAGCAGATATATAACAACAAAACCAGGCTTTTGAAATTGAAACACTTGCCTGGTTTTGATTTGTTATTCCCATATAAACACAGAATATGAACTACTTCCCATTGGTACCATTTTTACTGCAAGGCATGAGCTGTATATTTTGGGAGCATGAAATGTGAAACAGGCTATTTTTATAAAAGAAACAATGAACTAAATCCATATTTAGTGCAGAATAAGAGTTCCCATTTTCTGTTCTGCAGTCACAGGCCAAAAATGAACTTTTTTTTTTTTCCCCGTATCATAAAGCAGGACTTACCTCCAACTATTTTGGGCAGGTTAGACTTTTGTTTGAAGGGTTAAAGTTAAAATCCAACATGATATGTCATGATTTAATTAGGCATCTTAACATCATCCTGTTTTGTACTATCATATATTTACCCTATCTCAGACCTGTAATAGACTACTGAAGATTGTTTTTAAGATCATAAACTAGAGGGAAGGGGAGCATATCCTTGGGCTCATCTCTATTCTGCTTCATACTACTGATCACAGAGGTAAAACGATGCTTTTTAAAAACTTCTAAATTACTGTAGGTGTAGGTCTGTGCAATGCATGTTCTAAAATTAGAACTTAAACTGTTCTAATTATATCCAGCTCTTAATATTCCCCAGGAACCTAGAAAGTCTTTTTGACCTACATAGCACCTATAGATGTTGCTTCCTTAGTGTGTTGTGCTCAGACAAGTAGGAAGCATTAAGCAATGCAGAGTTTAAGTTGAAGGAACTATTTGGAATTGCTAATGAGAAATGAAATTGTGGAAATAAGGAGGAGACATCTGAAATGGAGCAAACCCTGTGGTTATATTTTCAGTTATCTGGATGGTGATGGAGACACCATTATATCTAAGAGACCATGTAAGACTCCAGGATGAAAAATTAGTTCCCAGAGTTCAGGGAAGTCTTCTCGGAGGTCATATTTTGACATTAGGAGGCACAGGAGAGGGACAGGGATGCATTGGTGCAGCCTTGGATCTGGCAAGTGAGAACTCCATCCAGGGAAGGGCCTGGGGATACTGACACTTCTGCTGGGGTCAGACACTTGATTCAAAACCGTAAGACTTGACTACATTTGGTATATTTGCAAATGGGGAGACAGATGATGGGGCAGAGTGTACCCTCATCAAGTTTTCTCATGACAGAAAACTGTTAGGAATGACTGATCCACCAGAGGGTTCTGCTGCCATCCAGAGGGACCTGGACAGGCTGGAGGAATAGACTGACAAGAATCTCATGCAGTTCAGCAAGGAGAAGTGCAGAGTTCTGTGCCTGGGTAGGAACAACCCCATGCACCTGTACATGCTGGGGGCCACCCAGCTGGAAAGCAGTTTGGTAAAAAAGGATCTGGGAGTCATCCTGGTGGACATCAAGTTGACCATGAGCCAGCAGTGCCATTTTCTTGATCCCATCATAGTTCTTTCTGGTTGCACGAATAAATATCCATTAAGCTAAGGAGAGATAGAGGAAGGAAGAATGATTGATTCCATACTGTTGTTATTAGTGAGTTCACCTGACAGATGGGAGCTGTCAGTTTAACTACCTGCTCCAATAAATATTTGTGCAAAATGGAAGTGCTCCAACAGAAGACATTAAGAAAGACCCAGCCTGTTGTTCACACCATTTATCTGAGAGCAGGGTTCCATTAATATGTACACACCTGTTTTTTCTATAGATTGTGTTTGCTTTAGGCTTCTTAGGTGATCATGCCTGAATGTTTGGTCTTGCTGGAGAGGTCTAATTTTAGGCAAAAGAATGTCTAACCAGTCAATCTTGACAGGACTTTCAGAAATGTTGCCTGGGCATCTCATTAGACACACAGCAATTCTAGCATGCTAAATGTGAATGTGACTTCATATTTACAGACCAGCGGAAATGTTAAGTCTTTCTGGGAATTCTGAGCAGCAGTAGGACTTACATGGTGAACTTGCATATTAAAGGATTTAAGTATCCAAATGCTCGTCAAGTAATGGCTAAAGTGACCTAATAGCTAACAAAAAGAGTGGTGGGGAGGAAGTTTCTTGCTGTTTAGGATAGCATTTTACTGTGAATTCAGATGGGCAGCAGAGCCCAGGTCACAGCGGGAAAGGAATGAAGTGGGGAAAGGGTTCAAAGTTCTCTTTCAGCCACAGGTAAGGTAACTGGCTTGGCTATACACAGTGGTACTGTGTTTAAATATGACAGGGTTCAGTCCTTTCTCCAAGGAACTCCCTGAGGGTGTCTCAGGAGCCAGAGTAAGTCTATGGAATATTCTTAAAGAAAATGTGCAGCTAAGCAGTGTTGAGGATGCTGGGCTCAAGTAATATGATGATGGGCATAGTCTATGCCACTACAATATAGAAAAAGATTTATAGTTTATAAATAGTTTACTATGCCTGGTATCCTATATAGAATCATAGAATCATAGAATGGTTTGGGTTGGAAAGGACCTTAAAGATCATCTAGTTCCAATCCCCCTGCCATGGACAGGGACACCCTCCGCTAAACCTGGTTGCTCAAAGCCCCATCCAACCTGGCCTTGAACATTTCCAGGGAGGGAGCATCCACAACTTCTCTGGGCAACCTCTTCCAGTGCCTCACCACCCTCACAGTAAAGAATGTCTTCCTTGTATCAAATCTAAATCTACCCTCTTTTAGTTTAAAGCCATTACCCCTTGTCCTATCATTACATGCCTTTGTAAACAGTCCCTTTCCATCTTTCCTGTAGGCCCCCTTTAGGTACTGGAAGGCTGCTATAAGGTATCCCCAGAGTCTTCTCTTCTCCAGGCTGAACAATCCCAACTCTCTCAGTCTGTCTTCATAGGAGAGCTTCTCCAGCCCTCTGATCATCTTTGTGGCCTTCCTCTGGACTTGCTCCAACAGGTCCACGTCTTTGTTGTACTGGGGCCCCCAGAGCTGGATGCAGTACTCCAAGTGGGGTCTCATGAGAGCTGAGTAAATGGGGAGAATCATCTCCCTCAACCTGCTGGTCACACTTCTTCTGACGCAGCCCAGGATATGGTTGGCTTTATGGGCTGCAAACACACATTGCAGGGTTGTATTGAGCTTTTCCACCAGCACCCCCAAGTCCTTCTCAGGGCTACTCTCAATTCATTCTCCGCTCAGCCTGCATTTGTGCTTGGAATTGCTCTGACCCATGTGCAGGACCTTGCACGTGGCCTTGTTGAACTTCATGCGGTTCGCAGGGGCCCACCTCTCAATCCTGTCAAGGTCCTTCTGGACGGCATCCCTTCCCTCCAGCATGTCAACCGCATCACACATCTTGGTGTCATCCCACTGTCCACGTCACCGACAAAGATGTTGTTGTGGTTTAGCCCGGCAGGCAGCTAAAACAACCTCACAGCTGTTTGCTCACTCCTCCTGCAGTGGTATGGGGAGAGAATCAAAAAAGAAAAAAAAAGAAAAAACTTGTGGGTTTAGGTAAAGAAAGTTTAATAGGACAGAAAAGGATAATAATAATAATTATAGAATATACAATATATGTGATGCACAAGACAATTGCTCACCACCTGAAGCTGATACTGAGCTAGTTCTCAAGCTGAAATGTTTCCTGACCCACTTCCCAGTTAAATATGGAGCATCATGTCATATATCATATATCATATGGTATGGAATATCCCTTTGGTCAGTTTGGGTCAGCTGCCCAGGCTGTGTCCCCTCCCAGCTTCTTGGGTGCCCCCCACCTTGTCATTGGATGGGCAGTATGGGAAATGGAAACGTTCTTGACTAAGCAACAAGTAAAAACATCCTAAATCCAAAACACAGCACCACACCAGCTACCAGAAAGACAATCAACTGTATCTCAGCCAAAACCAGGACAGATTTTAAACAGCACTAGTCCCAGTACCAACCCCTGAGGAACACCAGAGGAAAGTAACCAGAAAGTAGCCAGAAAATTATCTTTAAAGAATGACTGAAGATTCTCCCACTCCAAATGTGTTCCCATGGTGGCACAGAGCCAGAGAAGTATGCATGGAAAGGGTTGATTAAGGATAGATTTGAGTTGTCCTACCTGACTGCTGGATTCAGTGCAATTTAGATGAGCTATAATGGCCTTTTCAGTGAAACTAGAAAGAAGTCATTTTGAATCATTTCCCTTTCATGGTCCCCTTCTAAAATATGACCCTAGCATAAACTGAGACTTTCCACATGATAACTCTACATTGTTTCAGGTTTTCTACAGAGACTCTGAAGGTCTTACAGGAATAAAGTCTTTGATACAAGAACAAACGGATCAGTTAACTGCTGGAATAATTAAATCAGGGATCTTTTAGTTATTGCTGAGCAGTGCTTAGACAGAGCCAAGGCCTTTTCTGCTTCTCACACCACCCCACCAGCGAGTAGGCTGGGGGTGCACAAGGAGTTGGAAGGGGACACAGCCAGGACAGCTGACCCCAACTGACCAAAGGGATATTCCATACCATATGATGTCATACTCAGCATATAAAGATGGGGGAAGAAGAAGCAAAGGGGGAACATTTGGAGCAATGACATTTGTCTTCCTGAGTAACCATTACGTGTGATGGAGCCTTGATTTCCTGGAGATGGCTGAACACCTGCCTGCCCATGGGAAGTGGTGAATGAATTCCTTGTTTTGCTTTGTTTGCATGTGTGTCTTTTGCTGTACTTATTAAACTGTCTTTATCTCAATCCACAAGTTTTCTCATTTTTAATCTTCCAATTCTCTCCCTCATACTGCTGGTGGGGGAGTGAGTGAGCAGTTCTGTGGTGCTTAGTTACTGGTTGGGGTTAAACCATGACAGTCACCAACTCTAAACTGTTACAAAAGGATTGTCTTTCAGGAAGAAAAGTCTATTCAAATAAATGTTTTCTTGTCCAGCATGTTTCTACTTTGCTAAGGAAAAAAAAGGAAAAAAAACCCCACTCAACTGTTGCCTGTCATTCGGTCAATTGTCCTTACAGAGAGATGCCAAAAATCATTCTGAAGCTGATTGCTTCTCCTTAAAGAAAAATATGGCAGTGGTACATTTGCAGAAATGTCACTATATTGTAGTTGTTCTTTGAACAACCCTTCTGGTCATGCTTTCCTGTTTTTTCCTCTGTTCTGCAGAAGTTTCAAAGCAGCATTGTGCTTAAACTTTAAATGATATTTCAACTTACTGCAAAACCCCAAGGCGCTGGCACACTTCCAAGGCATTTAGGACTTCTCCCCCTTTTTAAAGAGAGAGGAAAGAGAGTTTGTAAGAGAGAGAGAGAGGGAGAAACAACTTGTAATGAATTCCACACCTGCATAGCTGAAAGGCGTGTTATGTATTAGAGGTCTCTGGAGTTTTTCAGGTCTGGAGATTATAATGTAGCAATTAAAGCAGCCATTGTAGTAGTACTCATTATCTTAGCAGATCTCTATCATCTGTAATTGACAGAGAATGTTTAATTTGAGATATTTAGTAAAATAATGTCTGGAACAGTCACATTAAGTAGAGGGGAAAGAAACCATGGTTGGGGTCATATTACATTTCGAAACATGAAATAAGCAATAATTCTGTGGAAACTTCCATTTCCAAGGCAAAACAACAACATAGATGTGGTTCTTGCAGCAATAATTAATTTGTGGGGCTGATGCATTAATAAAAGGATTAATTGCCAAGTTTCTTGGGTTTGGCTTCTAATAAGTCATTTGTGATTTTACTTCATCCACTAACCGGAGCTGCCTTCACTTCATTTTGGAGTAAGTGCCAATGTTTATTTAAAAAGTGAATATTAGTCATATCAAACACGCTAAAATACTCCAGCTGGGGTCACTCTCTTAACATCAGTGGAGACATTTGAGATCCGTTACACCCATGCCAAGGGGAAACACACTCCTTTAAGTAAAACTATTCTTTTTTCCAAGTAGTGGATCCAAATGATAGAAAATTAAGTTGTCTGCTCCTGTGACTACATCATATCCAGCTATAATTCCCATTTTTCATTTATTCTCTACGATCTAGAAACAAGTGCTATTACAATATTTTTGTTGGTGTAAATGGACTGCAGAGCTGCAACTATACCATTTGATGTGTGCTTATTCATAAAATAGACCACAACCTTGGCTAGGTTATGTTTTTTTGCAGCTGATATTATTTACATTTGGAAACTCTTGTCCAGTGTGTGAGAAAAGCTGGAGATATCAGCACAGCTGCAGTTGAACACCAGGTCATAGGTGCTGAAAGAGTTAATAGATTCTAATCACTCCTGAGGAAAAAAACAGTAGTGGAATGTGAAATGGAGGAAAGTTGGAATTCAAGCTGAAAAGTTAGAGTTTACAAATCAGAAATTCAGGCAATTTAATTTAAAAATCTTAAAGGCAAACTATCAAAGAAATAGGAGAAGCTCTAATACCCTCTCCACCCCACACTTCTTAATTCTAACAATGTTATTGTATAAAATTTGGTAAGCTGCCACATTAAATGAACAAATATTATTATCTAGGAGTGGTTTTCTTCCAACCATTCTTCCAGATTATCTCACAATCCAATTTTGCGAGATTGTATTGGATATAAAAGGACCTGTGGCACATATACTCAGAAAACATACAACATCAACAAAAAGCACTTCTTAGCTGTTACATAGCATTAGGAGAATGAGGATAATGTGGAATATGTAGTTTAAAATTTGACAGTGCCTGGAGTAGTTTGTTGTTCAAATCCTTTCACAAATATCTTTCTCAATGGGAGTGTAATAAGACTAATTTATAGGTCATAAATTATACTTCTGCTCCTCAGAAAAGTACACACTGTGCATGCTCTAATGGAGACTAAATCCTCCATTGAGAAGGATGTAATCATTTACAGTGTGCTAAGGAAAACAAATCTGTACCCTGTCCTCCACAGATCTACTGGAATGACTTTCTGCTGCTTTATGTTATATATCCCAGCTAAAGGAAGTGACTGCAGTAACCTGAAAATTCTATGTATGAAAATGTTTTAGCCATTTTGTTTACTTACCTCTAATTCATGGGACACTGAGAAGTCATTGAGAAAAACACATGCCAATCTTTTATGAACTCAGGAAAAGAAATGAGCATCCAACTCATTGATGTCATACTGAAAAACCCATTTTATGTTTCTACCTTCCAGAAAAACATGGGAGAGAATAACAGGAAGCAATCTGAAAGAGGATCTCAGGAGCAATAGCATGTAGACTGATTCATAAAACATAGCAGGGAAAAAAGCACAGCTTTTTCATAAATGTAAAAAAACAGCTGGCCCTTGGCAGATATATGCAATTATTGACCAAGAGGACATTATATGAATAAATATATACCTACAGAAAACCAAGAGCAGGAGCAAAACCATTAAAGAAATGCCAGTAATTGAAACTAAAAGTAAAATTCCACAATAGCACACTTTTTCATGGTTACTTCTAGACATTAGTGCTGTATGGAAATACAGAGTTGGATTAAAAGCGGATGGGATTCTCGGTGAGACTTTTTTTTTTTATCTTGTCTGCATGCTTTGTGTTGTATTGCCAGTTTCTTCCACTTTTCTCTATTTTTATCTTTTCTTGAATAGCTTCTGGCCTTTTTAGAAGGACTGATACAAATGGGGACAGCTTCATGTTTTTTTGTTTCTGTGTACACTCTGGCATCAATAGTTTCCAAGGTACACAATCAGCCAAACATGTATGGTAGACACAATTTTTGCTACTGCAGATGCTTCCCAAACTGATCTTCTAAGTTTATTTCTCCTGACTACCATGTATAGTAGATCTTGTCTGACAGTCATTAATTTATGGTAAAGAACAAAATTATTTTTGAAAATCAAAATGTCATGTTCAGTTCTCCTAATTAATTCTTCTATGCGTAAGCATGGGTGTTTCCCTCTTTCTGAGTGATGTTTTGCAATATCCAGAAGCTCAATGGAAATCTCCAAGGTAAGAGGACAGATCAGCTGGTGAGAAATTCTTCTTAAACACTTTACTTTCTTTCTGACACTACTCCCATTATCAACACTACTTTGCTTCAAATATCAAGAAAAGATGGCATTTTCATAGAAGCTGAAATACTGAGATAAGCGTACAATGTACTCACAGAACTTTAAAAGCATGTGGAAGTACAGATTTTTTTGTGGTTTTGTTTGTTCATGTGTTTGTTTTACTTATTGTCCATTTTTAGATTGAGTCCTTTGTGTTCTTGAATAACTCAGAAAACATCATCTGGGGGGAGAGGTGAGATGAAATTCATGGGGCAAGAGAAAGCTCATTCATGCAAGTTCCCTGCTGACCTTGGTAGCTGATGCCAGAGCTCCTGGCTGCAGCAGACAGGGCTGCCCCATGCAGGCACCCGTTGCCAGGATTGGTTATCCTGGGCACAGTTGCTTGACTCACCAGCTGTTTGGGGTCCAGATGATCTCCATAGCCATACAAGCTTTGCCAGGATTTGCCTCATTTAGTACTCAATAATTAGTTATGATGACTTTGTCCGGTGTTTCATGTGGTGAGGGAGAGTAAATTCAGAAGAGAGAAGAGAGTTTTATGAATCCTGAAACTTTCACTGAGATCACCATTTTGTTTTGTGAAGAAAGAAATCCTCGCAGCTATACACCTTCCTTTTGTGGCTTTTTAGTCCATAAGTGCTGCTTGCATTGGTAGAAATCTGCAGACAACAGTCACAGTGATAATATATAAAAAAAAACCATGCCAGTTTGGCTCTAGAGTTGAGAAAAGGGTTGAGCTGTGGCAGAGGCACAGTTTAAAAACAGTTTGTGAATGTATAACAGGAGCACATGCTTAGATTTTTTTTTTTTATAATTTTGTGGGGCAAATGAATCTAAGCCTGCATCTGCTCTGACCCCTCCATATTCTCTTTATCATGATGAAAATTCACATTTCTATTTTTCTTTGCAATATTTCAGGAAATAGCCTGTACCTACAAAAAGCAAGTGCATGTGATCTAGGTGAAACCAGACGTGGAACTTAAAGCCCAAATGACTACATATAACTTGTGTCAGCAGTATTTTCAATTACACGAATCAGATTTAAGCAGCTGGCAGCTGCATCTCTATAGGTAATAGCATTAAAATGCTTAAATTTCTGAACAATTAACAACTTATTTAACAGCATTAACAGTTTGTGGCTCCATTTTAGGCTGTTAACTTTGAAAATGACCTTTCAAGCTCAATATGATTGATTTCAATTACATTAATACTGATGTCACATTCTGGAAGTTTCTACAGTAACACATCTGTGGGATGTGAGGTATGTTCCAAAGGAAGACTGGGAACTTAATGTTAGCAAACCTAACTAGATAATAATGCAATCTTTCTATACATTAGTACAACTTGATTATAAAGAGATTTCATGAGCAGAAAAAAAAAAAAAGTATCTCAGTCTCTTATGTAGCACTTGAGTGACATAATATAGAAACAGGAACTCCTCCTTAAAAAGAAATCCAGGCCTTGATATTCCTGTCTGTCTTTTAAGTAATTTTAACTGAGGAGTGTCTGTGCCTGGGCCTGATAAGTAACCACTATAACTTACAACGTTAAATAGAATTAGTGTTATCTACTGAAATAATGTATTCTAAATTAAATATCCTTTCTCAGCATTATTGCCTGGCAATTTTTCTTTTCCCGTTGTATGAGATTTATTGCTATTTAGCCAATGAGAAATATTATATATTAGTATTTTTCCCACCCTGATAGCTTTGAGATATAACGAGAAAGCAACCCAGGACTTACAGGCCTGTTGCTGGTAACTCATTGAGCATGGGAATATCAACCTACACTGATGCCCATAGTGCCAGCCTTGTGGTCTGAGTTCTTTTTTCCTCTAAGTTATTCATAAATGGAAATATTTTCACATGGTTTATGCCAAATCATTCATTATGAGAAAATAAATTATTTCATCACTTACTAAATCATATAATTTTAGGATTGTGCCACTTAGTTTAACTAGTTTTTATATTAACTTCCTGTTATTTGCATGGTAAAAGCTTGGCTTGAGATATCTTTGGCTGAGTTGCTTCTAGACACTATTGTTTGTAAGAATTACTTTATGCAAAGAATAGAAAAATACTGTAGCTCATGAAACTTTCTCATAATACCCCCTTCTACAAGGACAGAGGAAGGTGATGACACACCTTTGTACAAACAAACACAATCAAGGTTGAAAGGCAAGTGCTTTGACAAAAGCTTCCAACAGATTTAGTTGCAAGAGAAATTTCACACCTTCTGGTTTCTGAAAAAAACCTAACAGCCTTATTTTACTGCAAATCACAAACTGATGGTAATTTCAATGGGACTGCAACTATCTCAAAACTTTTCACACAAATCCCTAGATTTATAAGAAGGAGACTGACAGAGTGTGCCTTCTGATACGTTTGAAATTTGGAGTTGGGGAAGAGGGCTGTCTGCGTGCATCATGGTCTACTACAGAAGTGGCTGCAACCAGCAAATACATTGGTTTATTTTAGTCCAGAAATGTCCTCTTTGTTTGTATAGTATCTGAATGGAGCAGGATCTGGATTCTGGGAATAACCTCTAGTTACAAGGCTAATAACAGCAGCAGCAGACTGGATAATTACCTAATTTTGTTTTATCTAATTGCATGAGATTGTGGAGGGCTAAAAGGCACTTATTACATTGAAGAATGTAGACACTTAAAGTGGGCTTTCTGGTACTGAATGCTCTTGGTAAGCTGCTTCTTCTCCCTGGGAATACCTGTACTTAAATGCATTAGGCACTTAGAGTTGTGTTTTTTCTCTTGTACAGGGCAAGTGCAGTGCAGTGCATGTGTCATGGTTTAGCCCCAGCTGCTCGCTCACCCCTTCCCCAGGTGGGATGAGGAGAATGGGAAGGCAAAGGCAAACCTCATGGGTTGGGATAAGGACAGTTTACTGGGACAGCCAAGGGAGAGGGAAATCACAACAGTACTTAGACCAGAATATACACAATGGGTGATAACACAAGTCAATTTCCCAACCTGACGACTGACCAGAAGCTCAGCCCATACTCAGACCGTCCCGGAGCGGCTCCGAACTGCCTCTCCCTGACTAGCCCCCTTTTATGGTGAGCATGACATCACATGGTATGGAATACCCCCTTGGCCAACTTGGCTTACCAGTCCTGGCTCCTTGTGAAAATTAACTCTATCCTAGCCCAAACCAGGATGTTATCTACCCCTTATTCTATACCATCTACATCATGCCCAGATCCTACACTTCCCATTAATCACTACCATTTTCCCCATCTTTGAGATATATAGGTATATACATATATGCATACACAGATATAATTTCCTTAGTCTACAGGCCATCCCTCTAAAATGTCCATTGAGTTCATTAAGTCCATGACTTTGGGCATAATAGTCTCTCAGGGCAGGAGCGATGCTGTGTGCTGTTGGATTGTTGCATGCTGCATCTGGAGCTTGCGGCTGGTGTGCCTGGTATGGTCTATGCTCGCAGTCTGCATGTTGAAGATGTTGATTTTCAAGGAGGTTGGTGGGCATCAGTTGCTGAAGTCAGTTCTAGTTCCATCATCATGGCACTTTGCTCAGTTTCATCAAAGTTCACCCTTCCTTAATTCGGGTGATTCTTACCATAATACCACTGATATGGTATATAGCAATTGTAGCAATGATGAAATATAATGGCAGGGTTATTTAGCAATTAACATTATACAATTTAATTTATTGACTATTCTCACCCCAAATCAGATCCCGTTGAGGTACACATCGAACTTCCCCATCCTTCCACATCACACACCAAGTGCACCCTGGTCCCCAAGCAAAAAGCAACCCCACAGCTGGGTTTGCCCTTACCTGAAGCAGGGATAACCCAGACTGTCTTCCTCAACATATTTTTCATGTGCATTACAGGGACTTTATCCCCTTCTGCTGGGTGTGGAAGTTTTGATTGGGCAGGGCCAGCTTGATTGGCAGATCTCCTAGTGTTAACTAACCAGGTGGCCTTTGCTAAATGTGTGTCCCAATGTTTGAGGGTCTCACCACCCACTGTTCTCAGTGTAGTCTTTAGCTGTCCACTGTATCGTTCAATTTTCCCGGAGACTGGTGCATGATAGGGGATGTGATACACCCACTCAATGCCATGCTCTTTGGCCCAGGTGTCTATGAGGTTGTTTTGGAAATGAGTCCTGTTGTCTGACTCAGTTCTTTCTGGGGTGCCATGTCACCACAGGACTTGCTTTTCAAGGCCCAGGATAGTGTTCTGGGTGGTGGCACAGGGCACAGGACATGTTTCAACCATCCGGTGATTGCTTCCACCATTGTAAGTACATGGGGCTTGCCTTGGCAGGTTTGGGGGAGTGTGACATAATCAATCTGCCAGGCCTCTCCACATTTATGTTTCAGCCATCATCCTCCATACCAGAGAGGCTTTAACCACTTGGCTTGCTTGATTGCAGCGCATGTTTCACATTTATGGATGACCTGTGAGATAGCATCCATGGTCAAGTCCAGCCCTCAATCACAAGCCCGTCTATATGTTGCATCTCTTCCTTGGTGGCCTGAGGTGTCATGGCCCACCGAGCTACAAATAATTCACCCTTACGCTGCCGTTGCAAAACCACCTGAGCCACTTCAATCTTGTCAGCCTGGTCCACCTGCTGGTTGTTCTGATGTTCCTCAGTGGCCCAACTCTTGGCTACATGGGCATGTACGTGATGTACTTTTACATCCAGCTTCTCTAGCTGGGCAGCAATATCTTGCCACAATGGGGCAGCCCAGATGGGTTTGCCTCTGTGCTGCCAGTTGCTCCGCTTCCACTGCTGTAACCACCCCCACAGGGCATTTGTCACCACCCATGAGTCAGTATAGAGGCAGAGCATCGGCCACTTTTCTCATTCAGCAATGTCTAAAGCCAGCTGGATGGCTTTCACCTCTGCAAACTGGCTCGATTCACCTTCTCCTTCCGCAGCTTCTGCACCTCATCTTGTACAGCTCCATACAGCAGCCTTCCACCTCTGCTGCTTTCCCACGATGTGACAGGACCCATCAGTGAACAGGGCATATTGCGTCTCATTTTCTGGTAGTTTATTATACAGTGGAACTTCTTCAGCACGCATCACCTCCTCCTCCGGTGACAGTCCAAACTCTTTGCCTTCTGGTCAGTCTGTGATCACTCCCAGAATTCCTGGGTGATTGGGGTTTCCTATTCCAACCTGCCATGTAATCAGTGTGACCCACTTACTCCACGTAGCATTGTTTGCATGATGTGTAGGAGGGCCCTCCCTTTGAACATCCAGCCCTGCACTGGCAGTCGGGGTGCCAGGAGGAGCTGTGCTTCAGTGCCAATCACCTCTGAAGCAGCTCGAACCCCTTCATAGGCTGCCAATATCTCCTTTTCCGTTGGAGTGTAGCGGGCCTCAGATCCTCTGTATCCCCAACTCCAAAACCCCAGGGGTCGGCCTCGAGTCTCCCCTGGTGCTTTCTGCCAGAGACTCCAGGTGGGGCCATTCTCCCCAGCTGTGGTGTAGAGCACATTTTTCACATCTGGCCCTGCCCAGACTGGCCCCAGAGCTACTGCATGAAGTATTTCCTGTTTAATTTGTTCAAAAGCTTGTCGTTGCTCAGGGCCCCATTTGAAATCATTCTTCTTCCGGGTTACGTGGCAGAGAGGGCTTACTATCAGACGGAATGTGCATTCTCCAGAAATGCACAACACCTAAAAAAGCCTGTGTTTCCTTTTTGTTGGTTGGTGGAGACATGGCTGCTATTTTGTTGATAATATCCATTGGGACCTGACGCCGCCCCTCATGCCACCTTATTCCTAAAAACTGGATTTCCTGCGCAGGCCCCTTGACCTTACTTTGTTTTATGGCAAAGCCAGCCTGCAGCAGGAGTTGGATTATTTTCTTCCCTTTCTCAGAAACTTCCTCTGCTGAGTTGCCCCATACAATGATGTCATCAATGTATTGCAGGTTCTCTGGGGCTTCACCCTTTTCCAGTGCAGTCTGGATCAGTCCATGGCAAATGGTGGGGCTGTGTTTCCACCCCTGGGGCTGTCGATTCCAGGTGTACTGGACGCCCCTCCAAGTGCAGGCAAACTGTGGCCTGCACTCCGCTGCCAAAGGGATCGAGAAAAATGCGTTAGCTATATCAATCGTGGCATACCATTTGGCTGCCTTTGACTCCAGTTCATATTGAAGTTCCAGCATGTCTGGCACGGCAGCGTGACTTCATTCAGGCCACGATAGTCTACCGTCAGCCTCCACTCTCCATTGGACTTCCGCACTGGCCATATGGGACTGTTAAAGGGTGAGTGGGTTCTGCTGTTCACTCCCTCACCCTCCAGTTGACGAATTAGCTTGTGGATGGGAACCAGGGAGTCTCTGTTGGTGCGGTATTGCCGCCGGTGCACAGTTGTGGTAGCGATTGGCACCTGTTGCTCTTCAACCCTTAGCAACCCTACAACAGAAGGGGCCTCTGAGAGACCGGGCAATCTAGACAATGGTTCAATTTCCTCTGCTTCCAAGGCAGCTATTCCAAAAGCCCACCGGTAGCCTTTTGGGTCTTTGAAATACCCTCTCTGGAGGTAGTCTATGCCCAGGATGCACGGAGCCTCTGGCCCAGTCACAATGGGGTGCTTTTGTCACTCATTCCCAGTTAGACTTACTTCAGCCTCCAACAAAGTCAACTATTGGGATCCACCCGTTACACCAGAAATAGATATCGGTTCCACCCTGTGTTGGGTTTGCGTGGCAGGGTTTTGGTAGCGGGGGGGCTACAGGAGTGGCTTCTGTGAGAAGCTGCTAGAAGCTCCCCCTGTGTCTGATAGAGCCAATGCCAGCCGGCTCTAAGACGGGCCCGCCGCTGGCCAAGGCCAAGCCAATCAGCGCCTCTGTGATAACATATTTAAGAAGTAGAAAAACACTTAGAGAGAGAGAGCTTTTGCAGCTGGAGAGAGGAGTGAGAAGATGTAAGAAACTCTGCAGACACCAAGGTCAGTGCAGATGGAGGGGGAGGAGGAGCTCCAGGCGCCGGAGCAGAGATCCCCCTGCAGCCCGTGGTGAAGGCCATGGTGAAGCAGGCTGTCCCCCTGCAGCCCATGGAGGAAGGATGAGGGGGTGTAGCGATTCCACCTGCAGCCCGTGGAGGACCCCACGCTGGAGCAGGTGGAGGCACCTGAAGGAGGCTGTGGCCTGTGGGAAGCCCACGCTGGAGCAAGTTCCTGGCCGGACCTGTGGACCCGTGAAGAGGGGAGCCCACGCCAGGGCAGGTTTGCTGGCAGGACTTGTGACCCCGTGGGGGACCCCATGCTGGAGCAGTTTGCTCCTGAAGGTCTGCACCCTGTGAGAGGGACTCCATGCTGGAGCAGGGGAATGATGAGAGGAGTCCTCCCCCTGAGGATGAAGAGGCGGCAGAAACAACATGTGATGAACTGACCGTAACCCCCATTCCCCGTCCCCCTGTGCTGCTGAGCGGGGGAAAGGTTGAAGCTGGGAGTGAAGTTGAGCCCGGGAAGATGGGAGGGGTGGGGGGAAGTGTTTTAAGAGTTGATTTTATTTTCTCATTCCTCTACTCTGTTTTGCCTAGTAATAAATTAGATGAATTCCCTCTCTAAGTTTGGTCTGTTTTGCTCGTGACAACAATTAGTGAGTGATCTCTCCCTGTCCTTATCTCGACTTACAAGCATTTCGTTATGCCTTTTCTCCCCTGTTTAGTGAATGAGGGGAGTGAGAGAGCGGCTCTGGTGGGCACCTGGCCTCTAGCCAGGGTCAACCCACTACACCCCTTCATAGCTGAATGGCATTAGGGTACACTGTGCACCGGTGTCCACTAGGGCCTTGTACTCCTGTGGGTCCGATGTGCCAGGCCATTGGATCCACACAATTCAATATACCCAGTTGTCCCTTCCCTCCACCCGACTGGAGGCAGGACCACTCTAATCCTGCTCGTCATATTTGCTACTCACTTCTTGCAGAAAGGACTTAGAAGTCCCTTTAAGAGGATCACAAGTACAATCAGACCTTTCACTCAGTCTGGGGCACTGCTCGCTGGAAACTGGAGTGGCATTTTTCCTGGAAGAATCCCCTTTTCTGAATGTTTAGCCTTGCAGCTCAAGTACTGGTGCCCATAGGGTTGAGGTGGGTTTTCCATCCCACTTCCTCATGTCCTCTCCATGGTCATGCAGGTAAAACCACAGAATGCCTTGGCCTCTCTACCCTCTAATTCCACGCTACTAATCCTGTTATCCCAGCATCGGAGCAGCCAGGTAATGATGTACTCACCTGGATGATGGCTGAAATCTTTTCGCATCTCTCACAGCTCACTCAAGGTCAGGCATTGGGTGATTACCTCTGGTTCTGCCGCTTCCTCCTGTTCTCCTGATGGTCCTGGTTCATCGTCATCCCTTACTAAGCACACTGATTTCTTTGTGTATGTATTCTTGTGTATAGGGCGACTGACACCAGCATGGGTTGGTTTTTAGGCTCAGCTGCAGTCCCTGTCACAGGGATTTGAGTAGCCGCAGTGCCTGTTGCTCTGTTTTCCCTCTCTTCCCCCTGATGGTGCTGCCTAATATCGAGCAGTGTTTGGTAGACAGTGGCCAGGGCCCAGCACATTGCAGTAAGCTGTGCCTCTTTGGAATAGCCACAGCATTTTCCTTTCCAATAGTCCATCACTTTATCAGGGTCCTGTAGTCGTTTGGGAGTGAAGTTCCAAACCATTGGAGGTTCTCTAGATACCTGCCCATATTCTCCCACGTGCCATGCCACCCTTGACTATTCAGCCTCGGGGCAGATCTCTGAGTGGTATTTTTAAAACAATTTTTTGTAACCCTAAAGAAGACTTGGAACACTTTCATAAGACATAGCAATAGAAGCATGCTGGCTTGAACATCCCAAGGGTGTTCAAAATTCTCAAAAGCTGCTGTAACCAGCCTGAAGGGAAAAGGGGAGGTGAAAGAGAAGAGAAAGTATCCCCCCCGTCTTCCCCATAGATCGAGTGCAATTATTAATCAATTCTGAGAGATGTCGTCTGAGGTACAGGCATGACAGCAATGCCATATACAAGTATCACCTTAGGCTCATGACCAGTGATGTCATAAGTCAGTATGACATGATAGAGCAAAATGAGAATCCAGACCCCTCTCCCAGAGGTGATAAACAAGCCGGCAGTGATCACACAGAGTAAGTACTGGTTTACATACCACCGCCACGTGATGAGACATAACATCATTGTGACAAGTGACTGTTTAAATATCATTATAAATACTTATCACAATTTTGTTTTTAACAGGCTCCTGTCAGATCTGTCGTTATCACAACCCTTTGTGCCCCATGTTGGGCTGTCATGGTTCAGCCCCAGCCGCAGTTGAGCACCAGGCGGCTGCTCGCTCACCCCTCCCCCCTGGGGGGGATGGGGAGGAGAATGGGAAGAAAAGGTGAACCTCATGGACTGGGATAAGGACAGTTTACTGGGACAGCACAGGGAGAGGGAAATAACAACAGTACTTACAGTGGAATATACACAACAGGTGATAAGGCAATTTACCGACCTGACCACCAACCAGACACTCAGCCCATGCTCAGACCATCCTAGAGCCACACCAAACTGCCCTCCCTGACTAGCCCCCTTTTATGGTGAGCATGGCGTCACATGGTATGGAATAGTCCCCTGGCCATCTTGGCTCACCTGTCCTGGCTCCTTGTGAAAATTAACTCTATCCTAGCCAAAACATGGACAGCATGGTAGGTTCACACCTGACTGGCCAGATCTGGATCACCAAACTAGGTATTTCAGCAGAGAGAAATAAGCAACCTATTGAAAACTAATGCAAATGAACAAGATAGTGGGCTGCACAAAATGGCTTTGTGAATTCATTATCTGATAAATACATTTGCCAAATAGAGAAACAAATGATTGTTGTTGAGATGGTGTCTTTTGTTTATATTAAGCTCAGTGCTTGATGAGTTCAGTCCTATAGCACCAACTGTTCTGGCAGATACATTCAGAAATCAAAATGATCATGAAAATCGGTCTGAAGTTAACAGGTTGAAATTTAGCATAGACAAGAGTACAATACCAAAAAGAAAAAAGAAAAACAAACAAAAAAAAAGAGAAATCAAACAAACAAAATGGGAAATATCTGGGTAGGCAGCCATCTATTAGCAAATATCATGTGGTTCACACATTACATACAAGTCACAAAAAAGATATTTTTGTGGAAAAGTCATCCCTTAGTTGATCCTACCAGAAGTATTTTATGCAGAATATTCAGAAAAATAACTTGGCTTCCGTCTAGCTCTACTTACAGCAGTCAAACCAGTCGCAACAGTTATTAAAATTAATTAGAAGGAGATTATTAGTATATATTAGTATTACAGGAGACATAACATCATTTGTCTCTGCCATAAACTTTCATATTCCTGATTAGAAAATCTCAAAACATTATGACTGATTACTGAATATATTAGGTGACTGTCATAGATAGGACTTGATGACCTCTTGAGGCCCCTACCTACTCTACATTTCACTGATGCTAGGGTATCTTAGTTTTAGTTCCAAGTGACACTCTGTAGGACCCTATGCCATGATAAACCCATTTTCTAGATTTTGGAAAGGAAGTTAATAGGTTATTGAGATATTAGCCAGATACTTAATAAAAAACCATGATGTTAGTCAGGTTAAATATTTCTGGAACAGTAATTGCAGGAGAGATGAAGGCACCATTCGATGTTTTGCAAGGAAGCAATATGTTCCATTTATCCCAGCAAGTCAATCATGCTTCATACATCAGAAGGTATAAGTCCCTTAAAGGGTCCTGCCAATCTAAAAGAGTGGAAAATTCCTTTCTTAATCAGGGGAGAAAGGTATGTCTGACATGTACCCATAGTTGGTAGAATCTATCTATCATCTGAGAGCACAGACATGACTAAGGCTGATATGTGCCTCAGAGGAAACCAGGGAAAAAATCCAACCCCAGAGATCAAACTATCCATCAAAGACAAATCTTTCCTGACCTCTATAGATTATTAAATGAAACTTAAAGTATGAAATGTGATTAAGTTTATTATCATGATATAGAACTGCAACTGTTAAAGTGATGTTACTCTTGGTTTGTTTGGTTGGTTGTTGGTTTGGGGTTTTTTTGAGTAGAAATTATGTAAGAAATTGTATCTTAGTGGTTAGCACTTTTTAATCCAATTGTGATTCCTAGTGTTAGTTCAGATATAAATGCTGGCATCAAAACCAGTCCAATTGTAAACTGGATCTGGACATAGCTTCCATCAGTCCATTTTTAATAAGAATTGCATTTTTTTCTTAGTATGAATAAGGGAGAAAAGAAATTAGAGTGCTGTGAATTTGGTCCTCTTACCTACCCACTTTCTAAGCAGTGAAGTAAAAATTTAGAGGTTTTATATTCTGCACATTGCATCACTCACAATTTATCTAAGCACTATAGAGTATAATTATCTAAAACAAATACTTGCATAAATTAATTTGGTCCTAAGTCAACATGATTTTCTGAGTTTCTTTACAAGTTTGATTGCTCCTGCAAAGCGTTAGAAATTGTTCCTTCTGTGACCATTCACAGTGGCAATAAAGTACAGGATCTTGTGATATATGAAACTAAAATGCTCACTGTTGATTCATAACAAAATGTCATAATTATTTTGAAATTCATCAGGGGTAAGGCAAAGTCTTTTTGAGATCTATCAGCCTTTTGAGTGTCTATCATGTATGGCTTTTATTCTGAGGAGTGTTATTCAAACATATTTGAAGTTATTGTCTAGCTGGCAATAAGAAGTTCTCTTAGCAGTTACTTTGTTTGCAAGGCCATTAAACTCCTTTGTAACTTGGCCTGAGGTCCCTTTAGTCACTCAGAAGAGGAGCTGCTAGATGAAAATTAGCAGCATTTTTATTAACAGTGTAAGTGCTTAGCTCCAGGTCCTCAAAGGTTTTTAATGCATCCAATCACTATTTAGGCAACTACTCTGCATAACTTCTAACTCTGTTTAACCTTCTGGAAATATCTGCTCATTGCACGTACCAAATGGTTAACTCCATCATTAGTCCAGCAACTTCCTCACTTACCATTACATCTGTCTGTAAGCGTAGATACTCCTATATAAGCCATTTATCCTTACCTGGTTCTCCTCTTCATAGATAAGTGTCAGCATTTTTTTTTTAATTGCTGAAGACATGGTTTGATACTAAACATAAAGTGAGAATGATGATATTAAATAAAATATTAGTAAGTGAGAACATACCATTTTTATGGCAGAGGTATATGGCACGCTAACACAATGTAACCATGCAATTGATTTCATATGGATTTTCAATTTTTTGTGCTTTCAGCTGATCTTCAGAAAAACAAAGGAGGAAGGTTTCTCCTCTTCATTAATATCTCCTGCATTCCCAAAATGCTTAAGTGAATTGTTGAAGCCTTTAGCCTTCCTCTGCACATCAAGCATTGATCCTTGCCAGAGGCAGGAGACCTTGTTAACTAGGAGTCAGATCTGTTACATATTCCTTAGTTATAATAGATTTCGAGTATCTTGCCTTTGTTGGAAAAGGGAAGGGTATTTTAACCAAAATCTAGCCTGAGCTATGTTTTGCAATCCCATTGTTGTCATCCTGTTCTTACCAAGGTCTGCATTTAGACCAATTTGAGTTAAAAAGCACAGAAGGAAATTCTCAGTATTTCTTTTACATGTTAATGTTAATTTGTTGATTAAATGTTAATGTTAATTAAGTGTTCATCCTTGTTAAATTTAAATTGTTAAGTCCAGGATTTTGATTCAGAATATTTTTACACTTTAGCATGATCTTTAAAAAGTTTTCAAAGTAGTTCCCTGGTGGTGAACGGAGTTCCCCTCTGCTGAGTGGACTTGCATGCCCATTATCTGCGCAGATACTTGATAGATTTTCTCAGCTCCTTTTGGATCACTTCCCAGATTAGTAGATGGCACATTTCCATAGTAAGCCTGTTTGAGCCCATCTTTAGAAAATCTGGAGATATTACTTTGGTCAGGATCATTTGCACGTATGATGTGAGGCAGGGAGGTTTAAACCACGGAATTATTTCTGATGTTTTCAAAAACCATTTTGACTTGATACTTTTCCACAGAATCAACCTCTTTATTTTGATCCACTTTTAGCAGAAAAAATCACTAATGCAGAAAACACAGTTATATTTAGTTCTTTCTGCATTAAGGCTACTGAAAGAAAAAGCAGTGACTGAATGGCTATGAGGAGGAAAATCATAGCAACAAAGTAGGAAAAGAATATGGCCTTCAAAATACCAGAGTCAGTGAAATCCTGTCCTCCAAATAATAACTAGTTTAGCAATCTGAGTAAGAGTCAGAGCTGGCCAGCTAATGACCTGAGAGTCTCAGCTTGGGAGATTTTCACTAATCATGGTCAGAATTGGTTTATCCACCAGCAAAACCAGGCCATGTCTTATTTTATTGGTGATAACAAGCTTTGAGCTGCAATCCTAAGATGACCATATAATATTTTTTCCACAATTATGTTCTGGATTGTGGAAGCACATAGTTTGGGTAGTCACAATGTTCATGGGAGAACAAACACACAAACAGCCCTGCCCAAAACCTTGTTTAGTAAACTGTTCTTGTATGTCACACTAAAAACTGATCTCTCAATTTATGTGAGCACTTACATTCCTCAGAGATCATGCAGATATACCTACAGTATTTTGCTTAGGTATAAACATAATTTAACATGCTTAGGCTTTTTGAATAATTTCTTTCCACAAAAAGCAGGCAAAACAACTTTTCACAAGATGCATGTGTGCCATATAGATCTCAAAAAACATTTATTATGATGTTTGTTGCTATATGGGCAGATCCTGTAGCTGGCTGCTGACAAGTGAAAAATACATTCAGATGGACAACAAATCAATTGAGCTGTGGCTATTAGTGCCCTTTATGAAATGTGCTATGGCTAATAATGGTCAATTTCTTATTGCTACACAGCCAACATGACAATAACCACAAGTGATCTTTGGTTTCTCCATATATTCTGCAAGAACTTTTCTTATACAGTCAGGGTGACTCAAAAGGCTTTTGTATTCTGATGACAGAGTTTGGGGGAAAAAACCCAAAAACACCCCAAAATAAACCAGGTAAGATTGAAATTATCTTCCTAATGTTTTTACATGTTTTGCTTTTCCTTTAGGGTCCAACTTGTGTCTCCTCCTTTCTTTATAAAAAAAAGGATAATACTTTCATATTTGTGTTATGAATTAGAAATGAAGACTTCCTTTAAATGTATTTTTTCCTAATTTTTCATAGTAGACTAACAGTTTCATTTAAAGTATTGATTAACTTGGAGACAGATAATGCCAACCACAAGCCTGATCGGTGCATTCAGTGTCAGTATAGTTCTTTATTCCAAAAATTCCAAGAAAATTTAAAGTCTTCCTTAATAAATATTCCACAGTTTCTATTGCTTCTATTTTATTTTGTTTTTAATGCATTTGCTGTGATGTGATAGCAGGTATTAAAAAGTTTATGACTTAAAAATTCTGCTTTTTTGTCACTGTCAAAACCTGTGTATAATAAAAGAAAATACAGGTTACTACCAGACACACAATAATTCTGTGCCAGACAAAGATACATGTTTATTTTTTACCAGAAAGTATTTGGCTTCCCATTAACTCAGCCAAAAGCATTGGAATCCTTGGGATTGTAATAATACATTACAATCTCAGTGTTCATTATTCACTGTGGAAATTTATGGGATCACTGCTGTGGACTTTCAGACCTTTTCTGAGGGTGTCTAGGATGAGGGCATCGTTCATGTCGGTTGGCATTTGGTGATGTAGGCCAGTTGGCTATTTTTGTATGTTTACTTCACAGCTCTCTACTTTCCTCTGTCCCAAAGATGTGAAGCATCCTTACTGAACTCAGTGATTGCAGCACTACAATTCATTCACCTTTAAGGATCAGATCATCCATAACAGTTAGCTCTTCCTGAAATGTCTCTTTTGGCAGATACAGTGATTTTTCTTTTGTCCAACCAGCAATGATGATTTTCAGCATTGATTGTTGAATGAAGGAAGTGACGATTCAATAGGTGTCACTCTTTCCTTTGATTCAAAACTCAGTAGGCTTTGGAACATAGGTTTCTGAAGGTATCTTCCATGGAGAAATAAAATAGATCTGTCTTTACTAGTTTAAGAGGAAATGACATATTTAATAAAGTAGATGACCACATCAGGCCTCCCATTTTGGCCACATTTCATTTTTGGTAAGGCGTTGTGTTAGGTTTGCGTGGCAAGGTTTTGGTAGCGGGGCGGGGGTGGCTACAGGGGTGGCTTCTGTGAGAAGCTGCTAGAAGCTTCCCCTGTGTCTGACAGAGCCAATGCCAGCCGGCTCCAAGAGGGACCTGCCGCTGGCCAAGGCCAAGCCAATCAGCGCCTCTGTGATAACATATTTAAGAAGAAAAAAACACAGTTAGAGAGAGCTTTTGCAGCCGGAGAGAGGAGTGAGAAGATGTGAAACAGCCCTGCAGACACCAAGGTCAGTGCAGAAGGAGGGGGAGGAGGTGCTCCAGGTGCCGGAACAGAGATCCCCCTGCAACCTGTGGTGAAGACCATGGTGAAGCAGGCTGTCCCCCTGCAGCCCATGGAGGAAGGATGAGGGGGTGTAGAGATTCCACCTGCAGCCTGTGGAGGACCCCACGCTGGAGCAGGTGGAGGTACCTGAAGGAGGCTGTGGCCCATGGGAAGCCCACGCTGGAGCAAGATCCTGGCAGGACTTGTGGCCCCATGGAGAGAGGAGCCTATGCCAGAGCAGGTTTGCTGGCAGGACTTGTGACCCTGTGGGGGACCCCACGCTGGAGCAGTTTGCTCCTGAAGGTCTGCACCCTGTGGGAGAGACCCCTGCTGGAGCAGTTTGTGAAGGACTGTAGCCTGTGGGAGAGACTCACGTTGGAGAAGTTTGTGAGGGACTGTCTCCCGTGAGAGGGGCTCCATGCTGGAGCAGGGGAAGGATGAGAGGAGTCCTCCCCCTGAGGATGAAGAAGCGGCAGAAACAACGTGTGATGAACTGACCGTAACCCCCATTCCCCATCCCCCTGTGCCACTGAGCGGGGGGTGGAGTTTGAAGCTGGGAGTGAAGTTGAGCCCAGGAAGATGGGAGGGGCGTGGGGAGGTGTTTTAAGAATTGCTGCTCCGGCGTGGAGTCCTCCACAGGCTGCAGGTGGAATCTCTACACCCCCTCATCCTTCCTCCATGGGCTGCAGGGGGACAGCCTGCTTCACCATGGTCTTCACCACAGGTTGCAGGGGGATCTCTGCTCCGGCGCCTGGAGCACCTCCTCCCCCTCCTTCTGCACTGACCTTGGTGTCTGCAGGGCTGTTTCACATCTTCTCACTCCTCTCTCCAGCTGCAAAAGCTCTTTTTCCTTCTTAAATATGTTATCACAGAGGCGCTGATTGGCTTGGCCTTGGCCAGGGGTGGGGCCATCTTGGAGCCGGCTGGCATTGGCTCTATCAGACACAAGGGAAGCTTCTAGCAGCTTCTCACAGAAGCCACCCCTGTAGCCCACCCCCCCCCCCCCCTCCCCCGGCTACCAAAACCTTGCCACGCAAACCCAACACAGGCGTTTTGGCCAATAATTTTTTTTAAAAATTGAGTACCATACTCTTGTTCACTTCTCTTCAATACTCTTCACTTCTCTCCTGCTAATTTGCAGTGAGGCAAATAACACATAGAATTACATCACACACTAGAATATGAAATAATGATTGTAAATTCCTAATGCTGCAATTGTGTATTCTGTGAAAATTAAGCAGCCAACTGTTGTCAAACATTCTGAGCTCCTTAAATGAAAGCATCTGCATGTAAATTAAAGTAAATTAAAGTAGATGCATCCCAGGGTCTGGAGTGAATTTTCTGGTGTAGTTGCCAAGCCACTCTTCATCATATTCAGAAAGTCATGGTGGTCAGGCAAAGTCCCCAGTGACTGGAAAAAGGGAAACACAACGCCATTTTAAAAAAAGATAAAATGCAGGACCCTGGAGACTATTGATCAGTGAGCCTCACCTCTATGCCCAGTAAGATCATGGAGCAGATCCTTCTGGAAGACATGACAAACATATGGAAGACAAGCAAGTGATTAGAGACATGATTAGGTAGCATGGCTTCAACAAAGGCAAATTGTGCCTGACTATCTAGTCACCTTCTATGATGGAGTGAGGGCATCAGTGGACAAGGAAAGAGCTATAGATGTCATCTACCTAGATGTCATCTACTCTGAGGCTTTTGATATGGTCCCCCACAATGTTCTTGCTACTAAATTGGAGATATATAGGTTTGATGGATTGTGCTGGTATGGCTGGGACAGAATTAATTTTCTCCATAGTAGCTAGTATGGGACTATGTTTTAGATTTGTGCTGAAAACAGTGTTGATAACACAGGGATATTCTAGTTAGTGCTAAGCAGTGCTTACACAGACTCAAGGCCTTTTCTGCTTCTCACACCATCCCACCAGCAGGTAGGCTAGCGGTGCACAAGAAGTTGGGAGGGGACACAGCCGGGACACCTGAGCCCAAGTGACCAAAGGGATATTCCATACCATATGATGTATACTCAACAACAAAAGAGGGGAGGTTACGGGGGGGGAAGGTGCACTGCTTTTGGACTGGCTGGTGGAATTCCAGCTGGAATTGGTCAGTTGCTGGTAAGCAATTGTTTTCATTTGCATCACTTGTCTTTCTTGTGTTTTATTTCTCTCTCTTTGTTATTTTCCTTTTAATTACAATTTATTATTATTATTGTTATTGTTGTTATTATTATAATTATTATTATAATAATTATATTTCAATTATTAAATTGGTTTCATCTCAACTCACGAGTTTTCTCACTTTTGATTCTGATTCTCTCCCTCCATCCCACTGGGGGGCAAGTGAGTGAGTCACTGTGTGGTGTTTAGTTGCCAGCTGGGGTTAAACCATGACATGGATGGACTTTTAGATGGAGAAGGAATTGGCTGGATGGCTACGTCCAAAGAGTTACAGCGAATGGTCAATGTCCAAGTGAAAACCAGTAATGAATGGTGTCACTTAAGGGCCTGTACTGGCACCAATACTATTTAATATCTTCATCAATGATGTAGGCAGTGGGATTGAGTGAACCCTCAGCAAATTTGCAGGTGACATCAAGCAGAGTGGTGCAGTTGATTTGGTAGAAGGAAGGGATGCCATCCAGAGGCACCTTGACACATTTGAGGACCAGGCCCATGTGAACTTCATTAAATGCAACAAAGCTAAGTGCAAAGTCCTGCAGCTGGGTCAGGGCAATTCCCAATATCAATACAGACTGGAAGATTAATTTACAGAGAGAAGCCTTGTGGAGAAGGACTTGGGGATACTGCTTGATGTAAAATTGTACATTAGCTGGCAATGTGTGCTTGCAGCCCAGAAAGCAAATCATATCCTGGTCTGGATAAAAAGCAGTATGACCAGCAGATCAAGGGAGGGGATTCTGCCCCTCTGCTCCACTCTGGTGAGACCCCTCTGCAGTACTGCGTCCAGCTCTGGGGGCCCCAGTACAAGAGAGACATGGAGCTGTTGGAGTGAGTCCAGAGGAGGGCCACGAAGCTGATCAGAGGGCTGGAGCACCTCTCCTATGAAGACAGACTGAGAGAGTTGGGATTGTTCAGCCTGGAGAAGACAGGAGTCCAGGGAGACTTTCTATATATAAAGTGGTCTGTAGTTACAGAAGGGGCAATGGTTTTAGACTAAAAGAGAGTCAATTTAGATTGGATATAAGAAAGAAATTTTTTTACAATGAGGGTGGCAAGACACTGGAACAGGTTGCGCAGAGATGCAGATACCCCATCACTGGCAGTGTTCAAAGTCAGGTTGGATGGAGCTTTGAGCAATCTGACCTAGTGAAATAGCCCATGGCAGGGAGGTTGGACTAGACGATCTTTGAAGGTCCCTTTCAATGCAAAACATTCTGTGATTCCATGATTCTATGATTCTATGATAAACATGAAGTAGTTTAGCTGTTAATCAATTTTTTTTTAAGCCAAAGTTTTCATTCATCTCTACCTGTATCACTAGGGATCTATTCTATGTTTTAATAATGTTTTGACAGGGTTAATTTCTTGAACCTTGTTGTCATGCAATCATTTCAAGTTTATTAGCCTATTCCTGATGCAGAAGTGATTAGTGTAAGAGCTCATTAGATTTAAGTACTCTGTAAGATAAATAATGTAAACATTAATAAAAATTTGCTCATGTATATCACATGTATATGTAAATGAAAGTAATTTAGATATTCCAGATACTCTGCTAAGCTTTTAAACCCAGGCAAGGAAAATACATCACAGCAAACTTCAACTGGTTTTAATATGACTGGGAGAGGTTCCAATAGATCAGCCAAATCCTTTGGATTTTGTCTGCAGGTAGACAATAAAGTGGAAAATGGCTTGTTTCTGGTTTTGATATAAACTAAGCCAAAATTTCCTGTTATCAAGATTTTAGTGTCTTAGGATACATGTGTAAAACTTATTTTGTCTTTTACACGATCTTACCTAGTAACCAAAAGTAAATATCAAGGTATCAAAGACTGTTTCTCCACACTATGCTTAAGGTTGTCAAAGTTTCTTTTAAAGTAAGTTGTCTGTGTTTATAATGTTTCCAAATAAAAGATTCTTCCTTACTGTTTAATTCTGAAAGTGGTTGAGCATACCATTTTCTAATCATACAAGTATATGAGATTTTAATGTTCATGGAATTTTAAGCCATGTATCTATGTGAGTAAAATATATTGTTGAACTAATTAAAAAAAAAAATCAAGTCTCAGTAAGTCTTGTGCTACTTAATCATTATTCATCTCTTGTCAGTTAAGAGAGAGAGATCATATTCCCTTCATGCTCCTACAATGAGAACTGATAGTGGGAGATTACCATATCAGGGAACAACCTGCCCTTCCACTGACTACTTCAGCTTATGGCCAAAATAGCTTTGGAAATGAGTTACACTGATGATATGTTTATATCAGATTTACTTGTACCTTTGAGTAACTTTTTGCTGTCCTTTTAACTTCAGAGAATTGCACCACTTACATGAAAGTTGAATTTGGCCTCATGGATTGAAAGTCTACTGACATTCAGAGAAATAGGTTCATGACAATGCCAACAAAATGGGATGAAAAAGGTCATGCTTGTACTAGATAATAATACACATTTCAGAACTCTGAAGAGAATAAGAGAATATCTTGCATTATTTTCTTGATACACTAAGCTCAAAATAAAAAGCTCTTTTTCCCCTTCATCAACTATAATTCAAGAAACTGGAGACTAGAATGGAACGATTTGCTTCCTCTGGTGGACAAATTCCAGACCTTTTCTTACCTTTTCTACCATTAGATTCCCTCTCTTCCTTACTTTAGCCAACATCAACCTCTTTTCACATTAGTATCATTCAGAAGTGGAGAATAGAGAACACCTTAAGGGTGAAATCAAATTACTCAACTGATTTTTTTCTCCCTCTATTTAGTACCTCATGCATGTGCCTATTTTTTTTTCCCCACAGCACATATGTGACAATTACAGGGAAAAGAGCTAAGTAAAGGTTTGACATGAATAATTTCAAAAGAATATTGTCTGACGTTGTCTGAACACTTGCTCTGTGGTCATTTTCTGCTTCCAGATCTGTTGTAGCACATTTGAAATGCAGACTTCTAGCTATCATTTTTCACTACTTACATATGTTAAACATTCTTACTGAGGGCACTTTGTTCTCCTAAGCTATCATTATTCTTTTGGTGTTTAAGTATGCACTTCTTTGTCCTCAGCTGTTCAAATTCCTTTCAGGTTGGCAGTCATCCTTCTAAGGATAATAGTAAAATGATATAGTGAACAGTAGTAGCACACAGTCCTTCAGAAGGTCCTTGAAAGGCACAAATTAGAGATGCTTTATATATTTATTTTTTAAAATGTTCAATTTGCTATGCACTTATGATCCCACTGAAACATTAGCCTTTATTTCTCTACGAGCTGAGCCGGCAGTCTGTCCCCTACACAGTGGCTAGATTATTTTACGCCTCCCCTTCTATGTTGTCAACCTGTGCTAATTGAAATGTTTATAAAATGCTGATACTAAAATATTGCAGCTTAGCAGTTCAATAGTTCTTTAATGAGCCCTCTGCTTTATTAATAAAATGATTTATAGAAATACTTAATCTCACTGATTTACCATTAGCATTAATGAGTCTAGTTATTAAGCACTTTATTTCAGAATGCCACAAAAATACAAACCCTGTAAAACATGCAGTATCTTGTACTAAGCTATTTTGCTTTTAGAGGGAATCAGTGGTGTTTAAATCGCACAGTTTTTCTTCAGTGAAGCAGAGTTATTCATTAGCATAGAAATAGATGACTCTTTTATATCATTTCCCTGTCATTATCAGATTTTATCCAAATAATTTAGCACAGGGCCAATCACAAAAGTAATCGCACAGACTGAAAATAGAAGTTCATATACAATCAGTAGAAATAAAGGTTTTTCCATTGTCCTTGAGTATTAAGCAAAGACTGCTTCATTATTGACTGTTAGTAAGAATCTGATTCTTTATTACTCCTATTCTAATTTCTTGAGAGAAATAATTTTCTAACACATTGTAGTCTATTACAAGATATATTAAAATAATACAACTATCACTCCTCTTTATATGTACCTTCACATCGTTGTACAAGTGAAGCACTATTAGTTAGACAGCTTTCACCCAGCCTCATGCATTAGGAAGTTCATAAAATGGTCACTTTATTTTGGGAGTAACTTTCTACCATGATGAGCTCAATGAAAAAGCTGCGAAAGTGACTTTCAGAGGCCTGAAAGGTGCCACAGGCAAATTGTTTCCCTCATTGACCCTTCCCAGCTTCAGCCTCAGACATCTAGGAAAGATAAACTGGGGAAAAAAATATTTTCTTAGTTCCATTAGTGCATTTGACCCATTTTTTATGCTCTCCTGTGGTTTTAATTGGGAAGAAGGGAGGCTTTTTTTTTCAGTCAGAGGACTGGGACTTCCCCCCACATCCCCCCACCATATCTAGGCTTTGCCACATAGATTTGCATTTATACATTTTCATCTGTGTTTTCCTTAATTGGAAAATTTGTTTAATGAAAAATTTTGGTATAATCAAGGCAATCAATTTTCAGTTAAATACTTTTTTCTATCTTTTCCTATTTAAACAAATCAATAAAATGAAACCTTTTCACAAAACCCACTAGATTTGGTTTCATGTGGATTTGCTGGAAGGCTAACCAAGGCCTCCCTAAATGTCTCTAAGTGTCATTAGACCTTCTGAGAGATGTCATAGACCAGGGTGTATGTGACATATTTATGTCATGTAAAACCAGAGCAATCAGTGGGTTTGCAGGCGATTTCTGCAGTCTTAGGTTCATTCTGCAGAGTCTGTTTTTAGAGACTCACTTCTCCTGGTAAGAAAGAAGTGGTGCTATCACAGCTGTGATTAGCAGAGAGCATACATGTAGGAGCACATGCAGGCAGGGGCTTGTGTCTCTTAGATAAAGTTTTAATTACACAGAACCACATATGCATTACTGTAAAAATCCGTGATTTACAGTGGTGGATTAGACCACCATTTTTATAGGAAAAAGTTTTTATGAAAGGGTGTTTTACTGGAGCAGCTTTTCTCTGACTAGGCAGATGTGCAGATGTGGCAATTACACCAGAGTGTAAACTACACTGTCTGGTGCTAATGGGAGGAGATAATGGGGGGGATAAAAGCTCCCTTTTCTGCAGGGTAAATAATTGTCTGATCTGAACTGAGTCTTCATGTACAGAATTCACTTTTTACATTGATCTGAAGTAAACCCAGACACTCAGGCTATACTCTGTATTTATTCTCTGTTGCTGCATTGTAAATTGCTGCATCTGTTTTTACTGTACTTAGAGGCATTTCTGACTGGTCTGAGGATGATAGGATGTCACTTGCACTTCCAGTATTATTATCATTATTTCTATTATGATTGCTCTTACTTCTGCTATTATAATATTGTACTTTCACAGCAAAAGAGAAGTGCTAACTCTACTTGTTTGGTTTATATTATTTAAATACAAAACAAGAAAAAAAGGTATGTTGAATTTTAGGAACATGCAAGCAAAGTGAAAAAAAACCCTCATAAATAAATATTTTCCAGACAATTTTAGCCTATTAATCAGGCCATAGTTGCAGCTTTTCCCCCTAGCTGCTTCCTTGATGTTTTCTGTGAGGAGAAGCTGCCACTATCCTTTCCAATAAAAGACAGAACTGAAGGGAAATCTGGTGAGTTTAATTCATTTTGATACACTCTGTTTGTATGAGTGTATATGTGTGTGTGCATGTGCACACATGTGTGGATGTGTGCGGATGATGAACTGCTGTCATTTTTAAGAGTGTGCTCTGTACCATTCATCTGTGTATTTAAAAAAAGTTGTTGGAAATATACGATACTTCAGCCTTAAGCTGTCAAAAATGAGATTCCAAAGTATTCAGCAGCACAAAATAGCATAAAAAGAGCTTTGCCACTATTTATCTCTGCTTGCCAGCTTGTAATGTTGATGTATGATATGTCATAATAAAGCACTGAAATGAATACAGCTACATAAAAAAGTGAAGCTACATGGCCACAGACACTGAAATATTTCTGATTCCTCCCTGTCTCCCTCGTCCATCCACACACACATACGCTCAAAGACACACACACTGACAGTGATCCTGTTATAAATCTGCTACTTGACAGCATACAGATATGATGTACACTAGAGCCTTCCAAGTAATTGCAAAGAAAATGGTAAAAGTTGTTTTATGTATATCCCAAATTCATAATTTCCATTGACCTCAGTTACAGTGATGAGGCTCAACATCTTCTGAAATCCAAGTCTACATCAGATTTCCCCCCTCCATACAATTTCATCACCTTTTAAATTTATTTTAAATTCTTCATATATATGTGTGTCTGTGTATATATATGGTTTTTAACTTACAAAAATGCACAAAATTTGCTTTTTTCTCCCTTACGTGATATGAATATACATACAGAATACATAAATAAATATAATGAACAAAGCAAGACACTCCATCTGGTAAATTTAACAAATTTTAATGTTTATTAAGGGAAATCCATTCACAATAAATCACTAAATCACAAGTTTTTACAGTATTTGTGAGAAAAGACAGTATTTCTGATTTTTCCATGCTTATTAAAAGAAATTGCTCTGCAATAAATGAAATTAACTAAGAAAAAAATTTCCCCCAAATGGACATGTTAATAGGAATATCACTAAACAAAATCCCTGTGTTAAATAACACTTTCCCCTTTAGCTGTTGATCTGGCAGCAAATCTCTATCACAGACCCCATGTGGAAACAACAATGAAGTACGGGATTACTAGCTTAAATAAAATATGTGACACTTTTATAAATTAATGAAAAAAAGAACAGTTAAAAATCTATTTCTTTTAGCACTACAACTGGTTTCCAACCAGTTCTCAATATTACATTCCCTCTGCTAGGTCAGATATTCTGCTGATTTATGAATATCTGTGCCATAATTTGTACTTTGTGCAATCACCAGTCCAACCTTAACAGTTTTACAGATAATTGACTTTCAGAACAAATTTAGTTACCTGGGTGCAATAGGAGTCAGAATTTATTCTAATTTTTTTATCACGTGAGATTGATTTTTTCACCACGAGTATATTTTCCTTCATTTCCACTTCTACTTTTAATTTTTTATCTTTATTCTTTTTCTGTTTCATGCTTTGAGTATGTCCATTCCATGTAGTGTCCAGATTTGTTTGTGAGGTTATTATTCTATGGCAAGCACTTTCTTATACTGAAATTAGCAGTATTATTTCTGTGTGCCTAATAAACAAAAATGTCACAAAAAGACTATTCAAAATTGCCCAGATGTCTGTCTGTAATGTATTATGTGAAGGGTAATTAACTATTGTAATTATATGCAAGTATTTTATCACACAAATTACATACATGTACACATACATGCACAGAAATGACATACATTTAGTAACTGCTTATGAGCATAGACAAGAAGCATATACCACCAGAGGAATATACAATTTCAGAATGTGTAGTCCATTGTTTGAAAGCAAAAAGGAAACAGCATATCTGAGTGACCTATCTCTACTGGAGAGCATTAGAAAAAGAAAATGCCCTGAAGGCAGTTGCTGTTTGTTTCATTAGTCTGTGGATTTTTTAAAGTTTACAGTCCTTAGACATTCTGTGAAGAAACATTGCTAAGATGTTCTTGCCGTGATGTCTCTGTGAGGATATGGATTTCCACACATTTCAAGATAGAAATGTTGAAATCATTACTCCTCCTGTCATCCCAAAATATTATCAAAGGAAAGCAACCCACTGTCACAGAAGAGGGCATTACATTGGCCATCCTCCATCTTGAATTTCACTTCCTCTTCTCACTGCATCTCTCTAAGGTGACTAGTCCCCCGTTGATCTTACGTGCTGATTATGGCAGCCATTGTATGCTGTTGCTATGGCCACAGACACTGTGCTGCAAAACTGCAGATTTTGATTTTCCTAGCATTTTCCACATGTTTCATGCTTCAGTTTTAAAAGCAAAACAAATTCTCTGATCTTGTATTTAGTTTATGAAAAAATATAAGGGGCAATTGCAGATAAAAAGGGGTTTTTTTATTACCTCTTAACATATGTATGAACAGAACTATCGTATGTTAACATTACAACAGTCTTTTCCACATTAGGACTTTAACATGGGTTAACAAATGTCCTGAAAAGCATGATCAACAAACAAAAGTTCCTGTTTTATCAGAGCAAGGAAGGTAAACGTCATGAGAAGATGAAGCCTGAAGGTTCAGTATGTTCTATTCCTTGCCATGAATCAAGGAAGTGGAAAGATCTTTTAGAAAGTTTCTTAAGCTCTGTCTTAAAATTAGCTACATTTCTGTTAGATACTAGCTAAATTATGTATGGAGGCAAGTTTCTTTGAAATTTAAATGCCCTGATAACAAGTTTTTTTCTTAATATCCATCCCATGCATCCATTCTTATATCAGCTCAGAGATTCATTTATGCAGAATATTTATATATATGTGGAGATTCATTTCTAGGCAGAACTCAGATCATGCCTTTTCATGGCTAGACTATGAAAATCAAATTCTTCTCATAAAAAGGATTTTTCTCTCCCTCAAGAATCCTAGTAGCCCTTCTCTGCACCTGCTCTAAAAAAAAATTAATTAATCTTTCTTCATTGTGGGTCAGCACAGATATACTTTCTATATATCCCACAAGGTCTAAAAATGTCTTGTATTAGGAAATGAACGGTCCCCCAACTCTCCAAGAAACTGCTAACCCACCATCCTAAGGTAAAATGTTACTCCTTTTCATCCATCTCTCTCTGAATCGACCTGGGAGGTGTGAACCTCTCGTTCAATAAAACTGAAACCTACGGTGCTAGAAACTGAAAACTGACTGGTGGTCTTATAAGAAGAGGCTGTCAGTGCTATTTAATAGAAATCAGACTATAAGATGGCAATTTAAAACCATTTAAAACTAAAGAGGTCATAATAAAATGTTCAATGTCACAGATTTCATAGATAACTTTTCCAGAGTTCACCAAGGTAGCCAAGGAATGTGCATAATGGAATTCTATCCTATGATAATTTCAATGAAGATAGAGAAAAAAGAAAAAAACTTTAAGATGCCTGACACTAGAATGGGATCAGGTGCCTTGAAAAAACTGTAGAAAAATGATAAAATCCCTTTTAGATCATCTTTTAAAAATATTAATTGATGCATAATGTAGCAGCTGCCAATTTCCCTGAAAAATCAGCTGTTGCCATTATAAAGTCTTTTTTGTCTCTATTGAGGGCTTGATAACATCACTGCAGTGTACTGTAAAAGTGAGATCTTCAATTTATAGTCAGTGGTGGGGACACATGCATGGAAATTTTGAATCTTTTCCACTGTAGATAGATTTATTTGAATGGATAGTTAGAAAATGCCCCATATATATTATGTGATAAATCTTAATGCTTTCCATTTTTAAAACCTCATATTAAAATGGTCACAGGACCAAATTTAGATTAGATTTTAGGAAGTACCACCATAAAAAGGCTAATGGAATAGTGAATTAATTTTTTTTTTTTAGAAATTCCACCATAAAATTTGCCGACATAGCAAGAGTTAGAAAATACTAGGGACTATATATCTTTAACTGAGCCAATTACTCATTTCTTTCAGTTTCATAAAAAACATTGCTCAGTTCTGGTAATGTTAAAATCAATAGTTTCACTGATCCTAACTGCAGCATGATAAGACGAGTAATAGTAATACTTACGAACTCAAGCACTCACATGTGGTATTAGTAAATGCACAGGACTGTACTTGACCTTAAATAATCAGTGAAGGAAAGCACATAATAAAGTTGTTCATAATAGAGATTGTAGAGTGACTGATTAAGTGATTAATTTTCCCGAGAGAAAAAATATGCTGACCTAAATCTTAGCACAAACCTTTGAAGAAATTTGTTGGGTCAGTCTCCTTCCATGTAAGAAGTTTCCATGTGGAAAACTGAGTATTAACAATAAAATTATTAGTTAAAAAAAAAGTGATAATATAAAATATTTTTGTTAAATATATAATATTTAACAAAATATTTTAAATTATATATTAATATAATTACTAATATATAATTATATTAAAATAGATGTCTTTTTGTATAAAAGACATTTGTAGCAGACTAGGGATTTGTCTTATGCTTCCAAACACATTGAAACAAATGAAACTTACCACATATATACACAGTTCTGACTATTTATCAAAGAGCTGCTCACAAGATGGCCTTTGAGGTGAACCAAGGCAGTGCCACACACTCAGAGTTTTGCTGCCCAGGAGTTCAGATTCAGCCGTGGAAGAGCCGTGGTTGCTGGTGCATTAATGGGGCAGGGAGAAGGTGCTATCTCCCAGCATGCTCCTGCCCACAAACAAAGGCAAGAGAGAGGTTGCAAGAAGAGAAATGTTCTGATGATAGGCATGGTTTACAGAGAAGGGAAAAAACAAGAAAAAATTGGTATAGTTTACCCTGCATATGAATGAAAGAAAGAACCAGAAGTGGGATAGTATCTTTGTTTTGACAGGCTGAATATTGCTGAATATACATGTAATTTAATTAATATTTTATTGCCAAGGAATACAAAGATAGTAAGTTTCTAGTTTAGAAAACTGCACCAAGTAGAAAACTGCATATACACTTTCCTCATTAAACAACACACAGGTCTTTTGTTGTGATTCTGCCCCAGCCGCAGCTGAGCACCAGACAGCTGCTTGCTCACCCCTCCCCCCTAGCGGGATGGGGAGGAGAAGCAGAAGAAAAAGGTAAAACTTGTGGGTTGGGATAAGGACAGTTTACTGGTACAGCAAAAGGAGAGGGAAATAACAACATCACTACTTATAACAGAATACACAAAGTGAGTGATACACAATGCAATTTGCTCACCACTTGGAACCCAATCCTGATCCCAACTCTGAGCAGCAATCCCTCCTCCATGGTCAGCTATCCCCCTTATATACTGAGCATGATGTCACATGGTATCGAATATCCCTTTGGCTAGTTTGGGTCAGCTATCCTGGCTGGTTCCCCTCCCAGCTTCCTGTGAAAATTAACTCATTCCCAGCCAAAAACCAGGACAGTCTTAGAAGAAACTATTTAATTGATCAGAAGGATCTCTAGAACACAGCTGCTATAATAATTGTTAAATCTTTGCAACAGTACCTATCAAAGGTTGTTAAATGCTTAACTGGCCATGTTTTAGACCTTTACTAGACCAAGTTTCAAAAAATACAGACATATCGGATTCATACTATGGGTGAAGGTATCTCGAAAAAGTGGTTTGGAAAACATACTTTAAATAAAACATTAGCAAGTCAAAATACTTGGAAGGAAAAATGTCTCAGAGCTGAGAGCAGAGGAGAGGTCATAACACCATTGACTGAAGCTTTGTGCCATGGGATGATATGATGAGTTCCTATGGGAAAGTTTTATATATATAGATAGTTAGATATAAACCTCCCATATATGTACTTGTATATTTACAAATCTGTTTTGTTCCTTTCCTGTGATGGGGAACATATGTGTAGGGGGTGGGGAGAGAGAGAGAGAGGGAGACAAAGAGAGACAGAAGTTTTGTTCCTTCCCTGTGATTTAATCTGAAGATGTTCAGACTAAATCTATTTAGGAAAGTCCTATCTAGGGATATAAACAAACTTTTCACACAATTTTTTTCCTCTTACACACTGATATTCTTTAACAAGCTTGACTTTTGGAAATGCACTGTTGAATGCTGCAAAAATTCAGCCAATCTTTTCCTTCAGGATAAGAGGTATCCCACAGTCACATGAAGGAAAACACAAAGAAGGTAGGTACCAACCTGAAACTATCTCTTGGAAATGCAAATCTCCTAATAAACAGTGCTACTCTGCTTAGTGTGGCACTCCAACTGTTGACAAAACCTCAAGAGTACCAGTGGAGAGGTGAGAACTGGAGGTTGTGGTCTGAATTGCACTAATGAATGTAATTTCTACAAATTTTTTCACTTGTGCTCCACACCGAAGGATGGTTTTTAGAATACCTTGCAAAAATGCAGTTGTAGAAGTGAGATGTTCTGAGAGAGATCTGCTCTTGCTTTATTACACAGTTTAAAATATTTGTTGGGAGAAAGGGGCCCTGATTTAAAAGGTAAGACTGCTTTCGGAGGACCTCCTCAAACACTCTTTGCTGTGATTCCTACTGTAGCCTAGCTATGCACTTAGAAAGTCACGTCAAAGAGCAGCCAAAGGTAAAAAAGTTTTATTAAACATGCTTTGAGATAGTTTAAAGCCTGTGGATAATGTGCCATGTTCTTTGATTGTTTGTAATTGGCCAACTTGAATTGTGTTTCAACATACTTTCTTGAATTACCTACTCAGATGAGAAATCCTTTTGACTACAGTGAGTTTATTGGTATAGGATCTCATAGTCTGATTTATATGATTGGGACACAGATATTTTGCCTTCCTCCCATACCAAACTTCTATGATTTATGTTCTTCTTTGATCCAGAAGTTTATCTGGATCAATGCATTTTGTGATTTTGAAAACCTAAAGTGAATCATAAAAAAGTCAGGTCCTCTCCAGTAAGAATAAGATCACCCTTACATTTCTTTACAATGTTTGTCTTTGATGCCTGATTTTGTTTTATTCACTTCATGATGTTTCCATCAATATTGAATTAGGCAACTTGGGTGTACACTTCTCAAGACTTAATGCATATATAGTCTTACTTCCTCTATTCTACCATACTCTCTTACTTGCCCATCTGATTTTCGCCTTCGATGCAACTTTAGTGAGCAAGCCAGTTTCTCCTTCAGAGTGAAATAAATTTCTTCTTGTTATTGTTGTTAGCCATCAATACAAATTGCCCTATTTTTTTTGTTTGTTTATTTATTTCTTGGTAAATAACTTCAAATTGCTACCCTTATTTTCATTTCTGTTAATTGATTGTCTTGTTTCTTTTTCTTCTTTAAAGTGTACGGAAAACCAGTACATGATGATGTAAAGACTACCTATTAATAAATAAATGGAAGCAGAGCACAAACACACTTGAAAGTGAAAACTTAAATACTGTTATTAATACGAAGCCATGTCTGCAAAAAAATCTTGACAAATAAAAATGAAGTGCTCTGTGTTATAAAATAGAACCATGAACCACTTCTACTTCAGGCCTGTCCTTTCTGATATGAAGAGCACAAGAGTGAATGCAGAATTCACTATGACAATATAATAGTTTATCCAATAGCAGTAAAAGTGTGTAATATCTTGCCATTTCTTAATAAGGCTGCCAGGCCTTAATTTCCTCTGCTCAGAGGAATAACAAAATATTTCCTGTATGTTGCAATATGAAGAGCTTAGAAACTCTTCTGTAAATGTGTTTAGTCAGAAAGTTGCAGTCTCTATTTTTAAATTTAGCCTTTCCAAAATGATCCATTTTGATCAAGTTTTACAATGACTATTTTCTTTCCTTAGACTTTCATTAACTGAGAACTCCATAGTAAACAACATTGCTTGTGTCACTGGAGGTTTTATTTTAAAATCTAATTGGCAAACCATTTTCTTTAGAGAAATGTTCATGAAGAAATGATTCTGTATATGACCACACTCTTCTACAAAGTTGTTTATTATTATTAATATTATTATTATTTCCATTTAATAGAATGTGCAAATTGTGTAAACTTGCTTTTGATACTATCACCTAGAGTACTTCAATGAGTAATAGACAAATAAACAATGAAAGAAAGCAGATCAATCATTTATCTTTGTGCTTTTCCTTCCATTTAAATTTAACTAAGCTTATATTTTCTCCAGTTGGCATTTATCTTTTTGTCCCAGGCCCTCTGAGAGCTGTGTAAAGAAGATGACTAAACCCATTCCTTCCATTGAAGAAGACAGATTAGTGTTAGGAGAACATACCGGAAACTTCACTGCAATTTCCTTTGTATTCTGCTTTTAAATCTTTGGGAATGTGTATTTGGGAAAGAGAACATCTGGGTTTGTGTACAGTCCCAGCAGCTATGTTAACTAGCTGTTTGGATGCCCTGCTAGGTCTTTTCTTGACAAATACCAGCTATGTACATGCAAAAGAAGTAATTGTCTCAGCATTATGCCTTGAGAAACATTATTAACCTAAATAAAGGATCATTGTGTGTGTTATCTCTACCTCTTGACCGGCAGCATCAATGGCTGGGTTTAATTTCTACTTATCATTATTAAATACTGTTGGAAAACTCACTGGGAAATTGGGGAAATTACATGAAACTGACAGAGTGTTCAATGAACTATTCGTTTCCACTGACAGGTGATGAATCAAATGTCCTTTACAAAACAGCATGATAGGGGAAAGAGGAATGAAAATGAGAGCAAGAAAACAAAGTGTAACACGAGGCAAGTAGGTACTCTTTTCCCAAAGGAAAACAATGATGGTTTCAAGCACTTCATTCTCATATCTTTGAGAGACAACTGATAAGTCTGCTGGTTGCTTTCTATTGCTTGTAGTTTTTCCTTCATGGTAAAGTCCTGTAACTTTGTTATATACCCAGCTAGGCTTCACATATTAGTAATTTCCTGTATCAACTCTTATTTTCCACTGGCCTTTCTGCTTCCTCAAGGGCCTTCGCTCTTCAGAAGGAATACCACAACTCATAGGCCCATCTTCGGCTCCTGACTGACAGAAAACACTGTCTTCATCTCCTGTTATGTGGAAACTTCTGCATGCTAAAGCTTCAGGTTATCACATTGGAAATTTACTCATCCCAGGCACATTTTTTAGCACCATTAAATTGCCCAGAATTGCAGATAGTGCAAACATGCCCATAAAATATGACAAAACATAAATACAATGAAAACATAAAATGCAGAATGAACAAGTTTCAATGACTGCTTTCATTCAGTTCCCCTTCTGTACATCAGACACACAGAGCTTTCTTACACCTTGGGCTTCTAACCCTGCTAGCTTCTCTGGGAATCAGTACACTTTGCCTTAGGTCTCATCCACCTTTATACAGTTTGAAACTGAGGCACTGCAAAATGATATATTTAGCCCGTAGTCACTAGAATTCATGGCAGAGAGGAACAATAGATCCTGTTTTCTGAATCTGATGTCTTAGGCAAAAACTCATCAACTATCTGGAAATTCAGCAGTATCGCTCCAAAAATAACCTAGCAAGACTTAACCAAATGAGACACATTAACCAAAAATTCGCATTTCTACAAAATGGGTTGTGGTGGGTTGACCCTGGCTGGAGGCCAGGTGCCCACCAGAGCCGCTCTATCACTCCCCTCATTCACCAAACAGGGGAGAAAAAGTATAACGAAATGCTTGTAGGTCGAGATAAGGACAGGGAGAGATCACTCACTAATCGTTGTCACAAGCAAAACAGACCAAACTTAGAGAGGGAATTCATCTAATTTATTACTAGGCAAAACAGAGTAGAGGAATGAGAAAATAAAATCAACTCTTAAAACACCTCCCCCCACCCCTCCCATCTTCCCGGGCTCATCTTCACTCCCGGCTTCAACCTTCCCCCCCTCAGCGGCACACGGGGAATGGGGGTTATGGTCAGTTCATCTCACGGTGTTTCTGCCGCTTCGTCATCCTCAGGGGGAGGACTCCTCCCATCATTCCCCTGCTCCAGCATGGAGTCCCTCTCACGGGGTGCAGACCCTCAGGAGCAAACTGCTCCAGCGTGGGGTACCCCACGAGGTCACAAGTCCTGCCAGCAAACCTGCCCTGGCGTGGGCTCCCCTCTGCACGGGTCCACAGGTCCGGCCAGGAACTTGCTCCAGCGTGGGCTTCCCACGGGCCACAGCCTCCTTCAGGTGCCTCCACCTGCTCCAGCGTGGGGTCCTCCACGGGCTGCAGGTGGAATCGCTACACCCCCTCATCCTTCCTCCATGGGCTGCAGGGGGACAGCCTGCTTTACCATGGTCTTCACCACGGGCTGCAGGGGGATCTCTGCTCCGGCGCCTGGAGCACCTCCTCCCCCTCCTTCTTCACTGACCTTGGTGTCTGCAGAGTTTCTTACATCTTCTCACTCCTCTCTCTGGCGGCACAAGGTCTCCCTAACTGTTTTTTTCTTCTTCTTAAATATGTTATCACAGAGGCGCTGATTGGCTTGGCCTTGGCCAGTGGCAGGCCCGTCTTGGAGCCGGCTGGCATTGGCTCTGTCAGACACAGGGGGAGCTTCTAGCAGCTTCTCACAGAAGCCACCCCTGTAGCCCCCCGCTACCAAAACCTTGCCACGCAAACCCAACACATGGGTTTTCAAATAATTTTGAGATTGAGGACATATATTTAAAGTAGGTATGGTGGCCGACACTTTTTTTTTTAATCAGAGTCAGAAAACCTGTGAAAGTGAAGAGCAATTTAAATAAGCTATATGAACACAGAACAACTAATTATTTTCTCTTTTTCTAATGTAAAGCTACTGCTAAAATTGGTAAACTTCTTGTATTATACAATCTAACTCTGCAAATTGTCTTTAAAAAAGGATTATTCGGGTAGGACTAAATTTTTCTGAGTTTGTTTTTTTATTCAGTTTTAAAACAATTATATGGAAGATAGAAATATGAGGGGAAGAAAATGAATACAGGCACTCAGGTATGACATTCATTCATATCACTTTCTGAAAAGCACTTTCCATTGGATCTTGGAAAGAAATAGAGAATTTAGTTACTATTTATGTCCCATTTGTACTGATTTTATTTTGCAGAACAGGTCAAAACTAAAGAAAATATCTTAAGGTCATGCATTTACTGTTTATCTTTCATCTCTCATCCATATAAATGGAGGCCTCACGATTTCAGAATTTACATCTGGGGCAAGGAAGTCAAAGCAAGCTTGTAGTCTGGAGGGAGAACGTCTCTTAGTTCCAACTAAAATGCGCAATCCACACTTAGTAAAATAAAAATGATAGGATTTTTTTTTCAAAGAAAAGGACTAATGTTTGGGTTAAGCCTCCTGTGGAAAGATCTAACTTCCACACTTACTATTTATGGGGATTTTCAAGCTCAATTTACTTACCTATTCAATAAGGGAAAGTAATTGTTATCCCGTTCCTTTCATTACAAATGCAAATGCTATCTCTACAGTACAGAAATGCTTCTTCAAATTGGATGACAGAATATAGGGTTTATTCCAGTAGTTTGAACATGCATTTAAGGGACAATTAATCTATTTTCAGTGAAAAATAATTTTTCTGAGTTTGTTTTTTTATTCAGTTTTAAAACAAATAATTATATGGAAGATAGAAATATGAGGGGAAGAAAATGTATACAGGCAATAGCTGGTTTATTTCTGATTTGCTTCTTAGTCCAGGCTTCCCTTATATATATATATATATATATATATATATATATGTAATTTTTTTAAAATTTTTTATTTTCTGAAAGGCAAATCGAGTTCTTTGTATTACAACTGTGTATAGATATGTGGAGTAGTGGGCTTCTGTATCAGATATGGTGCAAGGTAAAAGACTCTCACCACTGATTTGCAGATGCTGGCCTAAAGAGAGCACATTGGTATGTTTTTCTAGGCAATGAGATAAACTGCTCTGTTTAGGACAAGCTGTAACCTCCAATCAGCTGAAAATCAGATTTCTGTGGTAATTCCTGGAGAAATTGTAATCCAGGACAAGGAGAAGAAAAAAAGAGTGACTTCAAAGCCCGTATGATTCTTTAAGGGTAGCTGGATGACACTTAGCCCTGGGCCAGCTCCAGGATGAAAGGGGTGTAACTGTGTTCTGGCAATAGTATTGTATTCTCTGATTCCTTGTGGTCTACAAGAGAGGGTATCACTACATCAGTTCCACAGCTTCTGCCAGAAGCTGTCATTGGATGGGTACAGGTATAGTATATCAGAAGATATTTGGGTATGAGAGGTAGAAGACAGGGGGCATGAGTTAGTCTTGATTCTCAGAGGTCTGTAAGAACGTGTCAAATTCACACAGCTCTTACTCACTTACTCTTCTGCACTTTGGTGAATGAAACTGATGTGATCTGCTTTTATGAGTTCGGGATTTGCCAGATGTGTATAATTCATATTTCTTTACCAGTTATATTTGGAAACTTTATTTATTCTTTCCTCTTTTTACAGTCTTTTGATAGTCCCAAACCATATATTAATGCTGTAGTTTACTGCTTGAGGTGCCTGAATGTCTTTGTCTTCAGTTACTTTTACCAGAAAGTATAGATGTGGAGAACAAGTACAGAGAGAGTTTATTTCAAGACCTCTGCTGTGTCTGCTAACATTTTGAACTACCTTTGGATTTTAATGGAGCTTCACTGAACACCAAATTCAGCTGCAGCTGATAGAAAACCCCTTGCATGATACAGATCCAGACACTGTAGGACAACAAAGATGCAAAATGAACTCTCATTATTTATCCTCTATCTAGTCCTGCACTAGAGATGTTAATATAGATTGGAAAGTTGTAAGCACTCTGCCCTCAAACAGAAAGAAGTGTCTTGTAATAGATATCTGTGCAGGTACTGAAGGATCTCTGTCAGATGAGTTCTGAGACCTAAAGGTTTTCTGTAAACAGGTCTAGCTCAGTGTGATTGAGCATCCATGACTTTCCATGATTAAAAAAATGTTAAAGAATTTTCCAGTTTCTGTCTTTGTCAAGTGGTGAGTAAATAATTTCCTTGCTTGCCACCTACACTCCCACCAGATTTATCTCTACCTTTGGATGAAGGAGAGAGACACAGTATCTTATCTGTCCCTAAGAAAGTCAATTGACAAGGGATTTTTATGATACAAATGCGGAAAAATACCATTGATATATTAGGAGGGTAAAAATTCCTGGGCTGTAATAAAATTAAATGGAATCTGTATCACCTCCTGTCCTGTCTCGCTATTGACAAATAGGTTGGATCAGCTTAAACGACCACTGGTGTCATCTCTATCTGCTTACTGTTCTTCAAGAAAAATGGCTTGCTGAGATAAATAATTGCTATCTCCTTCAGAAAGGCAGGGAAGAGGAAAAAAAAAACAACACCCCCCCCACCCCCCCATGTTAAATCTTTTAAACTGCTGTAGGCAGTAAGAATATCATATGGAAATTTTCTTAACCTGCTTCAAAAGTAGTAAAAATGCACAAATTTGAATGTCTATTCTGTAAGCAAGATAATTGACTATTTAGATTGAAGAATGTATTCCGAGAAGTCTGTAGCTGTGAGAATGCTGATTCTGAGACAAAGAAGGTGTAAAGCAGAGCTTCTCCGCATTGTGAAAACAGCTCTCTATGTACTAATGACAAGGTCTGGTGGGAAAATGTAGAAGTATTTTTTTGTCATTGTGGGGAATGCAGAAAAAGTGTGATTTTTTTTGTCATTATCACTTACAACCCCCTCAAGCCAGTGTGTGTGTGTTGTTACCCTCTTCCCCTCCCAATTTTTGAACATTATACAGTACACAACAAATGAGGTGAAGAAAAAACAAAAGCAATATCCATCTAGGCACTCCTATATTAAAGGTGGACTTAGGAGTTCTGCTGTGTAAAAGATGAACAATAATTTTGGTTGCTTTCCAGTGGTCTACCAACGTCATATGTTGTAAAAGGCAGGATGAGCTGGTGGATCTAATACTTGTTTTTTCATCTCTGTTAAACCTTCCTAGAACTGAGTTTTGTAGTCTTAATTGATTCACTCCTGAGAGAGTATAGTTTTCATCTTTAAAACTGCTATATATGATTTAATGTTCTCAACTGTTTGACTGGTCTTTTTGATTGAATAAAAAGTTGGAATGCAACTTTATTAAAGGTTATTTTTGCTAACTTACAAATAAGTCCACATATTTTCCTTTTTATCATTTTAAAATAACCTTTTGCATTACCTAGATAAACCATTTTTAGAAAATCTGCACCAACTCCCTTTAAATTGTTATAAAGCCTTGAATAAAGGAATCAAAAAATAATGAAGGAAATATACACAGTATTTATAGAAGTGCTGCCTCCTTAACGCAAATGAGGTTATTAGTTGTGTGAAACACACTTCAGAGTCCATCACATATTACCAAGTCTGGAGTGGAAAATTGAGCACACTAATAAGAAAACTAAAGTTGTAGTTTGAAAGAGTAATAAAGCCTGAGCAAATGCTGGTTATTTTTCTTTCTGGGTTTTTGGGTTGTTTTTTTTTTTTTTTTTGGGTAGTATGACATAAAAACTGGGATATTTTTGAGATGGAGAAAACTATACACATAGTATTCTGAGGTTTTGGAACACAGTGGAAAATTCAAGAATCACAGCCTAACTTCCATTTTGTACTGTTACTTCCATCGTGAATTAGAAGCTCCATTTTTTGCTGTGTGCTCTGGGTCTTATGTTAAACCTTTCTGGAGTTAAATTTATTAGTAAGTCTGTCTCGGAAGTTCAGTCTGGTACTGTAGATACCAGCTATTAAATCACAGTTCATTCTTGTGCTCTCTTAAAACAAGGTCTATTCCTTACTGCTGGCCCAACTCCTGGCAGGATAGTATCATAGAATCATAGAATGGTTTGGGTTGGAAGGGACCTTGAAGATCATCTAGTTCCAACCCCGCTGCTGCGGGCAGGGACACCCTCCACTAGACCACGTTGCCCAAAGCCTCATCCAAACCTGGTCTTAAACACTTCCAGGGATGGGGCATCCACAACCTCTTTGGGCAACCTCCTCCAGTGCCTCACCACTCTAACAGTAAAGAATTTCTTTCTAACATCTCATCTAAATTGACCCTCCTTCAGCTTGAACCCATTACCCCTTGTCCTGTCACTACACTCCCTGATAAACAGTCCCTCTCCAGCTTTCTTGTAGGCCCCCTTCAGGTACTGGTAAGCAGCAATTAGATCTCCCCAGAGCCTTCTTTTCTCCAGGCTGAACAATCCCAGCTCTCTCAGCCTGTCCTCATAAGAGAGGTGCTCCATCCCTCCATACCACCTGTGCTCAGCTGGCCAGACAGTCACCTTCTTCTATTCCTCTCTTCTTTTCCTGCTCAGCTGTGGGCTGGGGAAACCTGCTTTTTGAAGTATCTGGTGAATGAACTTGCAGAAGCCAGAAAGAAACTTGTGAGTTTCCATCTCAATAGCTACCCTATTTTCACAGATCAGTAGTCTCTTCATGGAGGTGACTGGTCTCTGAGCACATCATGAGGCAGAAGTAATGCATACTTTATTTAGGAAGGTTTGCTTTTCTCCTATGACAATCTAGCGCTCTCACATGCAAGAAAACTGGAATGGAGACAGAGGAAGTGGAAACTGTAATATTCTCACGTGATGATTAATGAAAGCTCTTTTAGGAGGACATTATAAATAGGGTGGCCATTTAATATAACATAAAAACTAACAAACATTACAGATATAGCTAGACAGGGGAACAAACATATGCATGTATTCTCCTTAAGGTTGATACCCATGTGTCTTACCAATTCAGCTAGATTCATGCTGCCTCACAGAACCCAAGTCCTAAACAGAAACATGTTGTCATAAGAAGAAATCCATCTAGATGAAAATGCCAACAGGACTTCAAGCCACTTATAGAGATAAATCTGATTTGAAGTGGGTAACAAGAAGCCAAGTATCAACAGAAGTCTGCAAACATATTTGTAAGCAGTTAAGGGATAGGGAGGCACTTAAGGAAGTTGATACACAATTTTTCAGAGTCTAAAGAGCAAATATTTCATTGAAAGAAAGGTTTCAGACAAAAGTGCTCCCAGAGCACCAAGTACAGTGACTATACTTGTCTGAGACACAGCAGACCCATAAACAGCTGACTGAACAACTCACACAAGCGCTGAAGAGGGTCAAGTTGTACGTGTAATGCAGCAACACTTCCATGAAATAGGAACAATGGTTTTCATATTCTTTCGATGCCTGGGTTGAAATTCAGAAGATTTACCGTCTACCTACACTTTTCATTTTAAAAATGCCACAATTCTGTCAAATGAAAATGTCAGTATTCTACTAGTTCATGCTTAAAAGAGGTTATAACAAAAAAGATGGAGTAATTTTACAAATATTTAGAGGGACTCCTGTCAAACATGAGGGAGAAACCAGAAATTATGACTGTAAAAAATTTTTAAAATTACAATTTGCCTTTTATTAGCTAGGATTGGCATTTGCTAGTGAAGGAAAATTGCTAGGTAGACAGTGGATAAGCAAGTTAAACCAAAACATTAAAAACATCGCAAATGTTCATATTTAACTGAAATTTATTTTTGGTGGAGTCTTAATAAAATTATTATATTAAATGATCTCTGTCATATTGAAAATAAAATTTAACCTAGAATTGTATTGCCAATATGCAGTGTTTATAGCAACCTTAAAAAACCACACAAACACTCACCCCAAAAAACAACATAAGGATAGCTCAATATGTGTTCTTCTGTTCATAGTACTAGTATCAAGAATAAAAATGTTATTTCAATTGGTTTTATTAATAACATTTTGCCATAGTAAAAGGGCATATAATAATAGAAGGAATAATATCTTTTTAAGATTTGTGTATGGTGTTGTCATTTAGAGATTAGAACAGCTCTTCTGTGTCTGAATTCAATGGCACGTAGGCACATTTCAAAAACATTGCTGAAGTATTGATTTGAGCAAAAGAATGTTTGATGTTAAGAAAATAATCCTTGTATTCCTCACAAATTTTTACACACTATAGCCAGCGACCTTGGCCCAAGACAGCACTGATGCATCCAGGACTTGAAGATTTTAGAGACCTAAATTCACACAGATCACAAGTGTGTGCATGGCTACATGTCTTGTGAAACCAGCTCCTGCTTTTTTGTGCTCCACAGGAAGAGAAGAAGATTAAAACGGAAAATGTTTATTTCCTGCTTTATTTAAAACAGTGAAGCTGCTCATGTCAGGCTATCTAACAAGATCTAGAAAACAGGCAGCAGCAGTACCAGCAGTTGTTCTGTTCTTCCACAAGTAGTGCTGTGGCTGTCCTCTTCTTGCAGCTGGTGGGCCCATGGTTTGTTACATATATACATTATAGCTGAGCTAGCGCTCCTTAGTTTTGCAGCCACATGAGTGATTTTGTTAAGAAATGTGCTGGCACCACTGGGCAGCTGACTAGGGAGAAAAACCTCTCAAACAGGGAGGGTTAAAGGATATGGTTTTGTAGGAACAAAAGTCATTAATCTTAAAGATAAAAGGGGCCCTGTATCATTAACTCTAAAACGGCAGGAACTACTTGGGACTGGCTGTGACACTACAGAGAGTTTATACAACACCAATCAGCAGGAACTTAGACACCGAACCCTCTTTTCTGCTTTGAGTGTCATCTGAACTGTGTGCTCTGGGAGCATTGTTCAGAGAATACCTAGAGATGAAAGAACAGGGTAATTAAAGCTCCCCAAAGTTGAATATCCTCGAAGACGTGGTAGATAAATAATAAAGGTAAAAATGGTGCTTTATTCTGTTTCTAAAGGCAACGGGCATGAATAAAAATGTATTATCAATAGACTTCCGTTTTAATACAACTAGTGCTGAAGCCACCAAAGTTTTTAATAATTTAAAGTAAGTTTGGGCAGAGGAAGACAACTATGAATCCATATTAAGTTTCTGTGAGAAGTACTGTCTTACATCAAAGAAGGAATTATATGACAAACAGAGGAGGGGGGGAAATGTACAAGAGTTTTTAATTATCTGAGCCCCAAAAAACAATTTTACAATTTTTCAAATCTTGATAAGAAGTCTAGAGCAAAAGATTCAGAGAGTGAAGGAGATGCAGGAAAAAAAAGCCTTACCAGTGTAGTGGAAACTTGCCAGGCAAAGGATACTCTCACTCCCCATGGAAGATTACTGGATATTGAGAAGCCTCTGAATGTTAGAGTGAATAAAAAACACTGGAAAAGAGATTTGAGACAGAAAGGCTCGATAATCAAAACCAGAGTGAAACAGGAAAACAACAAACTGCAAATGCTTTTGTAAACAATACAACATCTGATTTTTTTTTTTTTTTTGGGGGGGGGGAAGAGGGTAGCGGAAAAGCAGCACATGGCATCACTTTGCATGAGCTTCCATGTGATATTAAACTCATTTTGCACGGTGCTCAGAAGGTTTCTTCATATGATCACAGTGTGGCACAGTGTGAATCCAGCTCAGAAAACCCAAGGAAGATGAAGGATTTTTTTTATAATATTAAATTTAATATATGTGCATGAAAAAATGTGATGTTGGAATGACTGGACTGGTGTTACAATTGAAAGATCGACCCTCTGCCAAAAAGAAGTAGAATGAAGAAAACTAAGTAAAATTTAGGTAGAACTCAGAACTTTTAAAGGACCATGAATAAAAAAAAGTGAGAAAATTACATACTGAAGTTGTATTGTTACGACATTATGCAAGGAATATAAAATATTGAGTTATATATATGTCAAATCTTCGGTCTGATACATTCATTGAAAGGAAGGAGGACTGAAATAATGGAGAAAAAGCTTGAGAAAGTTAAGGAAGATTTTAACTGAATAAAAATATGATTAAATGAGCATGCATGTTCTTTGAGCATTGGCCTTAGAATTCCAATTTCTTCAAGCAGACAGTTGCTAAAATAAGATAAGGTGTTAAGCTGCTGTTCTTTTTTCCTGTTGAAATCACTGGGTGAATAAAAGAACTGAGTACCAACACAGTTGTTCATCACTGTTGAAGAAAATGCATGAAAAATGTTATTTAACTGTAAACATCAGATATCTACATAAATGTATAAAGCTGAAACATTTATTGCTAACTAATGGGGAAATTATTGGTGAAATGGCAGCTGCCAGCTATTTCTCTTTACTCTGTTGTCTATCAGCAGGGTTCTGAATAGTGTCATTACAAAACTATATACATTCCATATCTGATTGAGAGACTTAATTTCTTTGTGCAGCTGTTTGTGTTGTTTTAGGCTCTTGAGTTGTTTCATGGGAAGAAAAAAAGAACATATTTTTGATTGTCTAGAAAATTAAGGGGTTTGTGTGTGATAATGTGAATTTAGGTGAAACATCAGAAGATTCAGAGAACCTTGGAGGTACCACTCCTGTAGCAAAGCTAAGCAAGTGATTATATATCCTACATTAAAAAAAAAAAAAAGTATCTCTGGTAATAATACAATAAGGTGTGCTTTAATATTAAACAGGACTGAGGTCATCAATTTTGCCTCGAGGAACAAATGCAAACATGAAGATTACTTGGCAAGGTAAAAATTAAGAAAAAATTATGCTAATCTACAATAATATGCTACTGTGACATACATATTACATAACAGAGACTAGGAGTTAGTGATTCTAAATACCAAGGTAATAGGTTTCTTTTCAAGCCTTTTTGGAAACCTGAAGACTAATTGGATACATAAGTAAGGCTCTCAATTCTCCCAGATAGCCCCATTGAGGACAGCTCATAGCAGGAGTTTACAAGAAGTTACATGCAAGCTATGGTGCAATAAAAGACCTTTTTGCACTCAGAAGTGGAGGAAAAATGGATAGTGGGGCATTATTTGCCCAAAGATACCTCACCAAGAGAACAAAGGTGGAACCCATCTCGCAACAGTGATGATGATATGCCATGAAAGACTGCAAGGCTCAGAGATCAACTTTTTGAAGGTGTTTAGACTTCTGTATTATGTTATTGTTAATTAGAAGTTGCTATTATTATCTTTGAGGCAGAAAACTAAGGGGTTCTTAAGAACATCTGTAAGTAGTCCTACAACATTTTTTGTAATGCTGAAGGATTAGAATTCAGACTTTAAATGAGGCATATCCTCCAAATTTTTAAGGCTGTAAAACAACTATCAAGTGTGCTGGTCTTAAAACTTACACAGACTGGCTGACAACCCTTCTGGTAGGTTTTCTTTTGTAGAAGGTGGCTTATTTTTAACAGATGTAGCGGATGCAGGAATAAAATTTCCCTACGACATACCAGGACAGAAGTTGTGATCAAGTCTGAGACGTAGGTATCCATGCTATATTTGAAGTAACATCACTAACCATTCTTAATTATCAGAGTTGAAATACCAGCTGACAGTAGTATGGGAGTGCTACTATCTGCATGATATTTGAGTTTTAGTATTAACCCTTCTTTTGCAGCCATACATATATTTGGATGCAGCACTGACATTTTTAACTGAAAATAGAGTAAACTTTTTCTCTTTGCCTTTTTTTTTTGTTGCTCTTTCTCTTCCATCTGTCTTCAAAGCGCTCTGCCTATTTTACATCTGACACCAGACACCTTAGGAGAGCAGGCTTTTAGCGGCTTTTAGAAAACTACCAAATTTCATATCCATTACTTGCTTTCCATTTGGTACAAGCTATTTAGACAGTTATTACAATAAAATTTAATTTTTCAATTTGTACATCTCCAATGATTCCAAAAGTCTTAATTTGATTTATGCAGCTCATCTCTTTCAGTTCTGCTAGTGCATCTAGTACAAAATTTTGAATGTGCCGGTAGTCATATGTAGTTTCAAATTATTGGGGGAAAAAAACCCCTTGACCTATAATTCTACTGTTTTCATTTCTAGATTTCTGTTATATGTAAATAAGTAGTAAGATGGTAAGCAGACCTAGTTTTGGCTCTTGGAAATATAACATTTATGGTTTTTTTAACACTGATTTTTGTTATATTTGTTTTAATGTTTTAGGTCCTGAGGAAGAACCGCTGCAGTATTCACACAAGAAGGGCTCTTATTTTCTTGATGAATTCCTGGCTGTACTGAAGTACTATGCGAGGATTTTCACTGAAGCTCTCTGTGGTTCCCATTTTCCATTAATGATATCTGGATGCTTTACTGTGCAATTATGACTCAGAGTACACCAACTATATCTACCAAAATCTTGAAAGCAGTATGTTCTTACATAGAGCCATTTGGACAGTCTTACTGTGTTTCTTTCCATTAATGTACTATACTTTCAAAAGCATACTGTGAGATTGGATACAATGTCCAGATTGTCACAAAAATTGATTAATTTTGTTCCAATTCTAATTTTCTCAACAATATTTGCCTTATGAATGGACAAAGATCATTTTACCCTGAGTTCTCTTTAGTCTTAAGATTGTCACAACAATGGATTGGGTGTCATTTTCTCTTCTTGTTACAGTCTCTGTCATGAGTTCTCACAAACCTTTAATATTTTCTCATTCTCATCACATATTCTCATTCCCATAACAGATTATAATGAGAGAAGATGTCATAAAATTAATCCATTCTCATAACAGACTGTAATGAGGACAGAAAATGGAACAAAATTAATCCATTCTCATAACAATGTGAAGATTGTAATAAGAACAGAAAATGGCATGAAATTTATCCTTCTTGTGACAATCTTAAAATTGTACCAGGGCAGGAAAAGATACAAGATTAACTGGCCCTCAAGACAAAAGCTCTAGCTGGAACTGAACATTGTACCAAAGTTATCCATTCTTGTTGTAAAAACAAAAATGTAATTCTATGCTTGTGTGGAGATCCCATATATAAATCACTAACCACTTTAAAGTGCCCTAAAATAGCTTGAGACTTATACCTATTTTGCCACAGGGGACTAAAAAAAGTACGTATAGTTTGTAACACTCAGACCGTGAGGTCAAAATTTCAGCTCATGATTGGGAAGAATTTATGGAAGTTACACCAATAAAATTTAGTGTACTTAAGTATAACGTGCCTAACTCTGAAAACTCATTATTTGTATTGAACAAATTTGACCGAATATTAAAGCAGGTATTTTTGGTGTTGAGGCTTTTCTTCCAGATTATAGAAAAACTTTAGCACCTCTCATTCCTCATATATGTGGGGCTTCATTCATAAAAGGCTTCAGGTACTAAACTCCTCCTTAACCCTCAAATTAAGTTTGTCAGTCAAAAACCACAACCCACAAACGTCTCCTCAGCCATCCCTTCCTGACACCTGGAGGTACTGGGAGGAAGATTTTAGTATCAGTTTTCTATTTGTAAGTTCTTCAGTAGTTTAGGGTATGTTCGCAGATGTGATGTGCCCAGGTTTTACCTTGACAGTCATGATCATCTCCAGGGGATTTAAAAACTGAGTGGTCCCTCCTGCTGACTGTCATTAAGAAATCAGCATTTGCCAAACACTGCCATTTACGGGCATAAGCATGCTTTAAACAACTTGAAAGAAATATTTTTTTATCCTAAATTATACTGCATTAAGATGAAACAACTTGCCATGTCTTACAAGAATTTAGTAATCTATACTGATTAAAAAAATACCCAACACATAATCTTCTATGATTTTCTTGAAAGTAATTGTTTTTGTATGGCCTCATGAATGAAAATGACTTACTGTTTCTGACTCCTATCCACTGTGTTTGATAGGGTGCACTCTTTTTACCAAGCTGTTAATCTATCTTCTCTTGTTCCCTGAGTATTGATCTGTCCAAGAGAGTTAGACTTTTATTTTTACCACTATAAACATGCACCATTACAGCTGGGAATTTTTGCTCATTGCTGTTCTTATAGTGCCTTCTGAAAACTGTAACCACAGAAGCTTTCCTATCATTTAACTCCCAAGAATTTTAATCCTGTACAGTACTGCTTATATAATTATGTAGCATAAATGAAAGCTAACTATTCTTGTTCAAACTTACGTCTCATTAACATAAATAGTACTTTATTCTTTAACCTACGTAAATGAGAGGAGTAATATGTGAAGAGAGCAACAGAAATAGTAGTAATTTCTGCTTTGTGTCATCCTTCATTCAGTTGTTTGTTGGGGGTTTTGGGTTTTTTATTGGTTAAAATTTGCAAAGCCTGATTATGAGCATTCACAGTTCCAGATGAATTTTGAAAAATAGTCCTATGCGTTTCCCAAAATGTTTTGTTGAATGAACTGTTCACTCTATTAGCCTTTCTTACTCCTTCTTGTCCACTCAGGTCAAAAACCATTGTCCAATGACACCAGTGAAAATCCTTCTATACGTCTAGTCTTTCCGTATCTTAAATGTGGAGTGGACACTGCTTGCTTTATCTCTTTCTGAAGTACCATATATATGTGCAAAGCCATAGGCTTATTTTTCAGAAGCTCTTACTTTTTAGCAGGTCTCAAACAGTAATATTTCCTAGCTGCTCTTCACCTCCAAGGTCTAAAAACTCTAATTCCCTCAAAGCTTCCATTTGCTGCTGAATCATCATTTCCAGTAAACTACATTCCTCGCATTTGGTCAAGAAGGGCAATGAGAATAAAATGGCTGAAGTTCAGACCAGAAATACGTTGTTGTAAGGATAAAAACAGTATGTTATCTAAAAGTGACCAGGGGTTATTACAGCTCTATATAGTTTTAGTTAGTGTTCGCCACTGTCAAGGCAAATTTCTGTGATGGGGTGCTTTTCTAGTGAAGAAATCCTGTAAACCATCTTATGATGACTGTTACATATTTTATACACAATTCACTAACAAGTTATAATGGCCTCTTTGTGATGTGGATCTTAGAGATTCCTTTCATGTCATATAGATATATTACTAAAAGGATAATGTACATGGAATTAGAAATTTGCTAAGCAAAATAATTTGGTATGAGTATATTCTATGTAAATATGTACATTTCATAAATGATATGGGTATAATTTGGGATGTAATTTACAATTTCACTTTACACATCCTGAAAAAACATCCTGTAGGAACTGGTGACCCTCAAGTACAATTTATGGTTTTATTCTCATGTTTTACTATCATTTCTTCATAAACAGTTGGCCTAGATATATTCTTACAAGTGGGGAATTTGAATTCTGAAGAACTGTAGGACCTTCCTCTCTGTCAGCCAACCAGCCCTGACTCAATGTAAGTCACATCTAAAAAGTAAAATATTCATTTGACTGTAGACGGTTCATGACTTATTTATAAATAGAGAAGTTTTTACAGGGTGCAGAATTAACTCTCCTCTTTAGCAGAGGAAAAAAAAGAGTAAGGGTAGGCAGACTGCCATTGCCAATGCAGTTGCAGGCAGAGCATACAAATACTTTTTTTTTTCATTTTACTTCTGACAGTAATCAAGCATTTAACATTTTGTGGCCCTCTATTCCATAACCAAAATGGTACTGGAGTGGTTGGAAAGACAATGAAATTAAATATTCTCAATAATGGTGTATATATGAGTTTTCTTTACACATTTAATGTAATGGTCTTGGCATCTTTCCCCAGCAAAATGTAGCTTTGTTTGTTTGTTTGTTTTTTCCCTTGAATCTGCCTCTCTGATTTAAAAACTACAGTACAGTGAGAACCCTAAAGCTCTGTTGCACAGCCAAAACTTTTACACATTGGGGAGCTGAACCATGATGAACAATATAAGTGCACAAAATCAATAAATTACATTTATAGGATTTTTTATGCTAAAGAGATATTCCATGGCCAGATCACTTGCTGTCCAATTAAGCGAGAATTTGTTTCCAAGTTTTCAATAAAATAGGGAAAGTGTTATTTCCTAAAGAAGATGACAAACTCAATATGATTTTGGCATCAGTCAGTTATCAGAAGAAATGAAGTCCTAGGAGCCCAATCGATTCTGAATGTCCTAGGTTTATACTGCAGGTCTGTATTATCAAAGAACACATGCAGTTCATGCAGCTTATTCAGAATGCATGTCGATGTGTGGAAATGGTATAAATCTGAGATAGCCAGAATTTACACATAAAACTAGTTGCACAGAACAAGCAAGTATTTTTTATGTATTTGAGATGCACTGCCTCACAGCCTTGAAGTTGGTATGTCACCCAGTTACAGAACCATTTATGTTGGCAGGGACATCTTGAGATCAGCTGGTCCCACTTCCCTGCTCAAGAAGGCTGCCTGGGACCATGTCCAGTCATGTTTTGTATATCTGCATAGATGGAGACTCCACAGCATCTCTGAGCAACCGGGTCCTGTGTTTGCCCATCCTCACAGTAACAACACAATTCCCAATATTCAGAGACAGCCTCCTGTGTTTCAGTTTGTGTCCATTGCCTCTTGTCCTGACACTGGACACCACTGAAAAGAGCCTGGCTTTATCTTCTTCATTCCCTCTCAACAGGTATTTGCACATGTTGGTAAGATTCCCTTAAGCTTTCTCTTCTATAGGCCAAAAAAAAGAATCAGCTCTTTCAGCCTCTCCTTGTATGAAGAATGATGTGACAATTTCCTTTAGAAATCTAGGACACTGACGACCAAACTCTTTAACTGAGCTGTCTGAAAAGGGCTTGAACTCTAAGATCTATTACTGCAATTGGCAAAGACCCACAAAAAATGATGGTTTTCTGTCAAAACCATGTATGCATTATCAAAATAGGCAGGATATAGCACAAACTGATTGTGAAAGGGTTTGGGGGATAGCTCAGTTAGGCTGCTTTCATGCATTACATACACTTCTGATTTGGAAGTAGGTCCAGAAGTCTTTTTCAAGGATACAAAAATTCTTGTCTAATTCTATACAATTTATTCCTAAGGAAAAATGATGTTCATAGCTCTTTGTCCAGCTTTGTAATAGTGCAAAATCATGCTAGGGCTGAGGGAAATAAGAGAAATTCCTCCTTTGAAGACGTAGTTTGTGTTGTAGTGCCAGGGAGCACGTGCTTCCTGAACTGTTGCTTAGGATACAGTAATATCCTGACTGTCCACATCTGTTCTATGAGGGGGAGAAAATCAAGAATAAGCCTTCCAGGCTTGTTCTTCCCCGTTTTATTAGGGCTGTCATGCACTATTTCACTGTCCAGTGCAAACCTGCTTCCTCCATGTCCCAGGTGCCAAGAAACCAGGGAAAAAACACTTAGGAATACTGTACCTACAGCTGAACCTAAGCTTACCTATCTTTGCTCTCAGCAGAGCTTATAACTTAAGCTTAGCACTGTGCCAGTCACTTTCTAACGTCCTCTGGTTACACTGGGGAATAAAAAGCTGTGCATGTTTTACCCGTGATGCACTACTGAGATTTGCCCAGCTGGTTAAACAGCAGACTTTGGGGTGGGTGGCTTCCTCTCCCCAGCCCTACCAACAGAACTGGAGGAGGGGAGAGCCTGTCACAGTCTGAGAAGGACACCACCACCTGCAATGGGTCAGCACAGGGAAAAGGAGGGGGGGAAGCTCCTTCCCTGCTCCTGACCCTCAGAACTTCACTAGACTGGTTTTTATGCTACAGTTTATAGGCCAATACCCGATTCACTATTTTCTGTAGCTTTTAATTTTGTAACAAACCCAAGACTTTCTAATTTGTTAAGGAGACAAAGAGTTCTGCAAAAATTAGATTTATTTTAATTCCTATTTACTGGTTGTTATATCTAGCAGACTGATACTACACAGAAATAACAGTTGCTTGCTCTACAATTATTGATCTGCTTTCTGGTTTGATGAGAGAAAGTGTGGAGAGGAAGTGGAAGCCCCAGAGATCCGCTCTCAGTATGAAACACAAATGCCTTTCCCAAACTTGTGAATTCAGGTCTCCTGTTAAACAGGTAGCTGTGAAGGTTCCACCTCAGGATGAACTTCCCTAAAGCCTAGCGATATTCATATCCAGAATTTTGCATAAAATTGTAATCCCATTATTTGCTTCAGCTAGTCAAAGATCATCTTATCCATCAAATAGCTATTTAAAATATGCTTTTATGAATTAATTGGTTTCCTACAGAGAGGCCTGCAATGAATTGAATTTTGTATCCTTCGGTTTATATCTGTGTATGTGTTAGTGTTAAATTGAAAATTACAGTTTGGCCAACTGATTCTGTCTACTGCATACTTGTTTATTACTTTGAATACATCCATTGGTGTTCTGAATTTATTTCAGAGGATGCATAGTGCATAACCTATGAAAGATGACATATCTTTTAAGCTTGACACTAGAAAAGGGGCTAATGCCTGAGGAGAGAGACTGCGTGTGGGTGGTGCCTACACAGCCTCATGCACTGAGGCATAATTTCACTTTGTTCTCAGTGTTGGGATCTGAGTGGACATGGTAGCACTGTCTTTTAAAGTTCTTTATTTAGAGTGATTTAACACTGCGATGCTGATAGCAAGATACTGGGACCTGTAAGTGGACTTTGAAAACCAGATTCTCAGCTCTCTGTAAATCTCCCAGTTTCCAATGATTCAAAGAGGATTAATTGTTACCTAAAATAGAAAGGAAGAAAAAGGTAATCTTTCTTTCTCATTGTTTTTTCCTGGTTATAGGGGATATACCTGTCCTGGTTTTTGGCTAGGGTAGTGTTAATTTTCATGAGAACCTAGGAGGGGACAGAGCCAGGACAGGTAACCCAAAGCAGCAAAACGGGTATTCCATACCATATGACATCATACTCAGGATATAAAGGGGGCTGGCCAGGGAGGAGGGGCCACTGCTCGGTGATGTGCTGGGCATCCGGTCAGGTGAGCAAATTGCATTGTGTATCACCTGCTTCATATATCCTAAGTATTGTTGTTACTTTCTTCTTCCTTTGCTGTCCCAGTAAACTGTCCTTATCCCAATCCACCAGTTTTACCTTTTTCTTTTGACTCTCCTCCTCATCCCACGGAGTGGAGGTGGGGAGGGAGGGCGGGGAGAGGTGAGCGAGCAGCTGCCTGGTGCTCAGCTGCCAGCTGGGGCTAAACATGACAATCCTTTTTGGCACCCAACATGGGTCCTAAAGGGTTGAGACAATGACAGATCTGACCAGAGAATATTAAAACAAAGTTGTTATATGCATTTATTATATTAGGTAAACAGTCGCTGGACACAATGGTGTTTTGTTTCTTCACATGACTGTGGTATGTAAACCCCTACTTGCTGAATCCATTTCCTGTGGTGCTGTTTATCACCTCTGGGAGAGGGGTCTGGATTCTCATTTTGCTCTATCATGTCATACTGACTTATGACATCACTGGTCATGAGCCTAAGGTGATACTTGTATATGGCATTGCTGTCATGCCTGTACCTCAGACGACATCTCTCAGAATTGATTAATAATTGCACTCGATCTATGGGGAAGACGGGGGGGATACTTTCTCTTCTCTTTCACCTCCCCTTTTCCCTTCAGGCTGGTTACAGCAGCTTTTGAGAATTTTGAACACCCTTGGGATGTTCAAGCCAGCATGCTTCTATTGCTATGTCTTATGAAAGTGTTCCAAGTCTTCTTTAGGGTTACAAAAAATTGTTTTAAAAATACCACTCAGAGATCTGCCCCGAGGCTGAATAGTCAAGGGTGGCATGGCACGTGGGAGAATATGGGCAGGTATCTAGAGAACCTCCAATGGTTTGGAACTTCACTCCCAAACGACTACAGGACCCTGATAAAGTGATGGACTATTGGAAAGGAAAATGCTGTGGCTATTCCAAAGAGGCACAGCTTACTGCAATGTGCTGGGCCCTGGCCACTGTCTACCAAACACTGCTCGATATTAGGCAGCACCATCAGGGGGAAGAGAGGGAAAACAGAGCAACAGGCACTGCGGCTACTCAAATCCCTGTGACAGGGACTGCAGCTGAGCCTAAAAACCAACCCATGCTGGTGTCAGTCGCCCTATACACAAGAATACATACACAAAGAAATCAGTGTGCTTAGTAAGGGATGACGATGAACCAGGACCATCAGGAGAACAGGAGGAAGCGGCAGAACCAGAGGTAATCACCCAATGCCTGACCTTGAGTGAGCTGTGAGAGATGCGAAAAGATTTCAGCCATCATCCAGGTGAGTACATCATTACCTGGCTGCTCCGATGCTGGGATAACAGGATTAGTAGCGTGGAATTAGAGGGTAGAGAGGCCAAGGCATTCTGTGGTTTTACCTGCATGACCATGGAGAGGACATGAGGAAGTGGGATGGAAAACCCACCTCAACCCTATGGGCACCAGTACTTGAGCTGCAAGGCTAAACATTCAGAAAAGGGGATTCTTCCAGGAAAAATGCCACTCCAGTTTCCAGCGAGCAGTGCCCCAGACTGAGTGAAAGGTCTGATTGTACTTGTGATCCTCTTAAAGGGACTTCTAAGTCCTTTCTGCAAGAAGTGAGTAGCAAATATGACGAGCAGGATTAGAGTGGTCCTGCCTCCAGTCGGGTGGAGGGAAGGGACAACTGGGTATATTGAATTGTGTGGATCCAATGGCCTGGCACATCGGACCCACAGGAGTACAAGGCCCTAGTGGACACCGGTGCATAGTGTACCCTAATGCCATTCAGCTATGAAGGGGTGTAGTGGGTTGACCCTGGCTAGAGGCCAGGTGCCCACCAGAGCCGCTCTCTCACTCCCCTCATTCACTAAACAGGGGAGAAAAGGCATAACGAAATGCTTGTAGGTCGAGATAAGGACAGGGAGAGATCACTCACTAATTGTTGTCACGAGCAAAACAGACCAAACTTAGAGAGGGAATTCATCTAATTTATTACTAGGCAAAACAGAGTAGAGGAATGAGAAAATAAAATCAACTCTTAAAACACTTCCCCCCACCCCTCCCATCTTCCCGGGCTCAACTTCACTCCCGGCTTCAACCTTTCCCCCGCTCAGCAGCACAGGGGGACGGGGAATGGGGGTTACGGTCAGTTCATCACATGTTGTTTCTGCCGCCTCTTCATCCTCAGGGGGAGGACTCCTCTCATCATTCCCCTGCTCCAGCATGGAGTCCCTCTCACAGGGTGCAGACCTTCAGGAGCAAACTGCTCCAGCATGGGGTCCCCCACGGGGTCACAAGTCCTGCCAGCAAACCTGCCCTGGCGTGGGCTCCCCTCTTCACGGGTCCACAGGTCCGGCCAGGAACTTGCTCCAGCGTGGGCTTCCCACAGGCCACAGCCTCCTTCAGGTGCCTCCACCTGCTCCAGCGTGGGGTCCTCCACGGGCTGCAGGTGGAATCGCTACACCCCCTCATCCTTCCTCCATGGGCTGCAGGGGGACAGCCTGCTTCACCATGGTCTTCACCACGGGCTGCAGGGGGATCTCTGCTCCGGCGCCTGGAGCTCCTCCTCCCCCTCCATCTGCACTGACCTTGGTGTCTGCAGAGTTTCTTACATCTTCTCACTCCTCTCTCCAGCTGCAAAAGCTCTCTCTCTCTAAGTGTTTTTCTACTTCTTAAATATGTTATCACAGAGGCGCTGATTGGCTTGGCCTTGGCCAGCGGCGGGCCCGTCTTAGAGCCGGCTGGCATTGGCTCTATCAGACACAGGGGGAGCTTCTAGCAGCTTCTCACAGAAGCCACTCCTGTAGCCCCCCCGCTACCAAAACCCTGCCACGCAAACCCAACACAGGGTGGAACCGATATCTATTTCTGGTGTAACGGGTGGATCCCAATAGTTGACTTTGTTGGAGGCTGAAGTAAGTCTAACTGGGAATGAGTGACAAAAGCACCCCATTGTGACTGGGCCAGAGGCTCCGTGCATCCTGGGCATAGACTACCTCCAGAGAGGGTATTTCAAAGACCCAAAAGGCTACCGGTGGGCTTTTGGAATAGCTGCCTTGGAAGCAGAGGAAATTGAACCATTGTCTAGATTGCCCGGTCTCTCAGAGGCCCCTTCTGTTGTAGGGTTGCTAAGGGTTGAAGAGCAACAGGTGCCAATCGCTACCACAACTGTGCACCGGCGGCAATACCGCACCAACAGAGACTCCCTGGTTCCCATCCACAAGCTAATTCGTCAACTGGAGGGTGAGGGAGTGAACAGCAGAACCCACTCACCCTTTAACAGTCCCATATGGCCAGTGCGGAAGTCCAATGGAGAGTGGAGGCTGACGGTAGATTATCGTGGCCTGAATGAAGTCACGCTGCCGTGCCAGACATGCTGGAACTTCAATATGAACTGGAGTCAAAGGCAGCCAAATGGTATGCCACGATTGATATAGCTAACGCATTTTTCTCGATCCCTTTGGCAGCGGAGTGCAGGCCACAGTTTGCCTGCACTTGGAGGGGCGTCCAGTACACCTGGAATCGACAGCCCCAGGGGTGGAAACACAGCCCCACCATTTGCCATGGACTGATCCAGACTGCACTGGAAAAGGGTGAAGCCCCAGAGAACCTGCAATACATTGATGACATCATTGTATGGGGCAACTCAGCAGAGGAAGTTTCTGAGAAAGGGAAGAAAATAATCCAACTCCTGCTGCAGGCTGGCTTTGCCATAAAACAAAGTAAGGTCAAGGGGCCTGCGCAGGAAATCCAGTTTTTAGGAATAAGGTGGCATGAGGGGCGGCGTCAGGTCCCAATGGATATTATCAACAAAATAGCAGCCATGTCTCCACCAACCAACAAAAAGGAAACACAGGCTTTTTTAGGTGTTGTGCATTTCTGGAGAATGCACATTCCGTCTGATAGTAAGCCCTCTCTGCCACGTAACCCGGAAGAAGAATGATTTCAAATGGGGCCCTGAGCAACGACAAGCTTTTGAACAAATTAAACAGGAAATACTTCATGCAGTAGCTCTTGGGCCAGTCTGGGCAGGGCCAGATGTGAAAAATGTGCTCTACACCACAGCTGGGGAGAATGGCCCCACCTGGAGTCTCTGGCAGAAAGCACCAGGGGAGACTCGAGGCCGACCCCTGGGGTTTTGGAGTTGGGGATACAGAGGATCTGAGGCCCGCTACACTCCAACGGAAAAGGAGATATTGGCAGCCTATGAAGGGGTTCGAGCTGCTTCAGAGGTGATTGGCACTGAAGCACAGCTCCTCCTGGCACCCTGACTGCCAGTGCAGGGCTGGATGTTCAAAGGGAGGGCCCTCCTACACATCATGCAAACAATGCTACGTGGAGTAAGTGGGTCACACTGATTACATGGCAGGTTGGAATAGGAAACCCCAATCACCCAGGAATTCTGGGAGTGATCACAGACTGACCAGAAGGCAAAGAGTTTGGACTGTCACCGGAGGAGGAGGTGATGCGTGCTGAAGAAGTTCCACTGTATAATAAACTACCAGAAAATGAGACGCAATATGCCCTGTTCACTGATGGGTCCTGTCACATCGTGGGAAAGCAGCAGAGGTGGAAGGCTGCTGTATGGAGCTGTACAAGATGAGGTGCAGAAGCTGCGGAAGGAGAAGGTGAATCGAGCCAGTTTGCAGAGGTGAAAGCCATCCAGCTGGCTTTAGACATTGCTGAATGAGAAAAGTGGCCGATGCTCTGCCTCTATACTGACTCATGGGTGGTGACAAATGCCCTGTGGGGGTGGTTACAGCAGTGGAAGCGGAGCAACTGGCAGCACAGAGGCAAACCCATCTGGGCTGCCCCATTGTGGCAAGATATTGCTGCCCAGCTAGAGAAGCTGGATGTAAAAGTACATCACGTACATGCCCATGTAGCCAAGAGTTGGGCCACTGAGGAACATCAGAACAACCAGCAGGTGGACCAGGCTGACAAGATTGAAGTGGCTCAGGTGGTTTTGCAACGGCAGCGTAAGGGTGAATTATTTGTAGCTCGGTGGGCCATGACACCTCAGGCCACCAAGGAAGAGATGCAACATATAGACGGGCTTGTGATTGAGGGCTGGACTTGACCATGGATGCTATCTCACAGGTCATCCATAAATGTGAAACATGCGCTGCAATCAAGCAAGCCAAGTGGTTAAAGCCTCTCTGGTATGGAGGATGATGGCTGAAACATAAATGTGGAGAGGCCTGGCAGATTGATTATGTCACACTCCCCCAAACCTGCCAAGGCAAGCCCCATGTACTTACAATGGTGGAAGCAATCACCGGATGGTTGAAACATGTCCTGTGCCCTGTGCCACCACCCAGAACACTATCCTGGGCCTTGAAAAGCAAGTCCTGTGGTGACATGGCACCCCAGAAAGAACTGAGTCAGACAACAGGACTCATTTCCAAAACAACCTCATAGACACCTGGGCCAAAGAGCATGGCATTGAGTGGGTGTATCACATCCCCTATCATGCACCAGTCTCCGGGAAAATTGAACGATACAGTGGACAGCTAAAGACTACACTGAGAACAGTGGGTGGTGAGACCCTCAAACATTGGGACACACATTTAGCAAAGGCCACCTGGTTAGTTAACACTAGGAGATCTGCCAATCAAGCTGGCCCTGCCCAATCAAAACTTCCACACCCAGCAGAAGGGGATAAAGTCCCTGTAATGCACATGAAAAATATGTTGAGGAAGACAGTCTGGGTTATCCCTGCTTCAGGTAAGGGCAAACCCAGCTGTGGGGTTGCTTTTTGCTTGGGGACCAGGGTGCACTTGGTGTGTGATGTGGAAGGATGGGGAAGTTCGATGTGTACCTCAAGGGGATTTGATTTGGGGTAAGAATACAATACAAATTGTGTGTGGTCCAGATACACCCACCATGACTTCCAGATGCAGCATGCAACAATCCAACATCACAAACTACCCCTCCTGCCCTGAAATATTGTTATCACAGATGGATCCCAAAGTCATGGATTAAATGAAGTTAATGGACATTTTAGAGGGACAGCCCAATGACTAAGGGTATTATATCTGCATCTGTATATTTACATATATATATGAAAGACAGGCAAAGTGGTTGTGATTAATTGGACAGTGCAGAATCTGGGCATGACGTAGATGGTACAGAATAAGGGGTGGATAATGTCCTTGCTTTTGGCTAGGGTAGAGTTAATTTTCACGAGAACCTGCGAAGGGACACAGCCAGGACAGGTGACCCAAACTAGCCAAAGGAGTATTCCACACCTTATGACATCATGTTCAGCTGTGTTGGGTTTACGTGGCAAGGTTTTGGTAGCGGGGGGGCTACAGAGGTGGCTTCTGTGAGAAGCTGCTAGAAGCTTCCCCTGTGTCTGATAAAGCCAATGCCAGCCGGCTCTAAGACAGGCCCGCCGCTGGCCAAGGCCAAGCCAATCAGCACCTCTGTGATAACATATTTAAGAAGAAGAAAAAAAACACTGAGAGAGAGCTTTTGCAGCCGGAGAGAGGAGTGAGAAGATGTGAAACAGCCCTGCAGACACCAAGGTCAGTGCAGAAGGAGGGGGAGGAGGTGCTCCAGGCGCCGGAGCAGAGATCCCCCTGCAGCCCGTGGTGAAGACCATGGTAAAGCAGGCTGTCCCCCTGCAGCCCATGGAGGAAGGATGAGGGGGTGTAGCGATTCCACCTGCAGCCTGTGGAGGACCCCACGCTGGAGCAGGTGGAGGCACCTGAAGGAGGCTGTGGCCCGTGGGAAGCCCACGCTGGAGCAAGTTCCTGGCAGGACCTGTGGAGAGAGGAGCCCACGCCAGGGCAGGTTTGCTGGCAGGACTTGTGACCCTGTGGGGGTCCTGAAGGTCTGCACCCCGTGAGAGGGACTCCATGCTGGAGCAGGGGAACGATGGGAGGAGTCCTCCCCCTGAGGATGAAGAAGCGGCAGAAACAACGTGAGACAAACTGACCGTAACCCCCATTCCCCGTCCCCCTGTGCCGCTGAGGGGGGGAAGGTTGAAGCCAGGAGTGAAGTCGAGCCCGGGAAGATGGGAGGGGTGGGGGGAGGTGTTTTAAGAGTTGATTTTATTTCTCATTCCTCTACTCTGTTTTGCCTAGTAATAAATTAGATGAATTCCCTCTCTAAGTTCGGTCTGTTTTGCTCATGACAACAATTAGTGAGTGATCTCTCCCTGTCCTTATCTCGACCTACAAGCATTTCGTTATGCCTTTTCTCCCCTGTTTAGTGAATAAGGGGAGTGATAGAGCGGCTCTGGTGGGCACCTGGCCTCCAGCCAGGGTCAACCCACCACATCAGCATATAATGGGGGCTGGCTAGGAGGAGGGGCTGCTGCTCAAGGACAGGCTGGGCATCTGGTCGGGTGTGCAAATTGCGTTGTGTATCACCCAACTGGTATATTCTTTTATAAGAATTGTTGTTGTTACTTTCCTCTTTATTTGCCATCTTAGTAAACTGTCCTTATCCAAACCCACTAGTTTGACCTTTTTCTTCTGATTCTCCTCCTCTTCCCACCGGGGTGGGGGAGGGGCAAGCAAGCTGCTATGTGGTGCTCAGCTGCTGGCTGGGGCTAAACCATGACCATACCATTGATGGAAAAGTGTCCCATTATTCCTGTGCCGCTCGTTTCTGGGAGAGGCAACTGGATGGTTTCAGGCAGTGTTTTCTGTTAGGCTAATTTTTTCTGGTGGTTTCAGTACTGGGAAAATGGAGAGATTTTATAGGGTTACTCTTCTGGAAAAAAACAAACCAGAAAAAAACTCTAGAGTTGCCTTTCAGTAGGTGATGTCAGATATGCAAAATGACTGACATGATTCAAGTTTCTAACTGATTGATTAAAATGAGTGGGAAGCACACATCCAGAAAGTACCTGTTTACACTGATAACCATCAAAATGCCCTCAGTGAGTTGTATGCTCTTTCTGCAATGATACAGAACTCTACTTTTCAACTCTACTTTTCCTATCTTCAAACGATGTTAAAATATTGTGCTCTTTAATCTGGTAAGTATATTTCTTCTCTTTTTTCCAAAGTATTTAGAAAGTCGCAGAATCATTTGTAAAGGTAGCAGTCTGCCTCTTTTCTACAAACCTACTGCTTTGGAAAGCATTTATGACATTTCCTCTTCCTTTTGATCTGAGGAGGTTAATTTGGATGTAGTTCAAGCATGTCTGAGTGTCTGTTTCTCCATTTGCCTTGTTTTGGATGCAAACTGAGTACTCAGAAATGTTTCTCCTTTGACTCAGTTTATGTGCGAGCAAACAAAGTAAAAATTAGATCCTCAGATCTTTGTAAATTTATTTTTTGATCATAACAATGTTTAAATATTTTTATTTAATATCTTTACCCTGATCTGAACCATTTACATTTTCTTTTCACATGGGAGTCTGTTTTACCTAAGCATTTCAGCTGCACAGGTAGGAAAACAGATGCCAGTAAACTGAAGTATCAGTGAATTGTTAAGGACCTTCTGGACTCTCCATTTTAGTCTAAGTACTGGATGACATATTCTTAAGATACTGTATGATGAAATAAAAGTCATCAGCTTTCTATAATTATATTCTGCCAGTCAATCACAGTATAATAGAATCATAGCATGGTTTGTATTGGCACTGGTATTAGCAGTAGGAGTCAACTTTTAATGGCAACCCTTAGCACAATACTATCTGAAATGTTCACCTACCCACAAATCATCTGGTTCCTATAGCTAACCCACAGCCAGGATTCCTGCATTACATGTGACAGTCTGAAGTAACCATTGGTAAAGATTTGATTTTTAATAGCTGTGCATTTAATTATGTTTGCAAAACCCTTGCAAGTTAAGTTAAAAATAGTACTGCCATATGAATGGCTAGAAAAGAAGGACTCAGTTCATTACAGGGAATGACACAACTAGCATGGAGCTCTCTGAGATGACTAACGCAACATCAGTATTAACAGCTAAATAATACAAAAATATGTTGTTAAGTAAATGTAAAATGGGAATTTGCATGTATCTCAAATCTGCTTTGATTTATTTATTCCAAAATTTCAATTGATAATTACAGAATCCCATTAAAAGAGACATATATAAATGAGAAGTGAAATTTGGCAGTTTATTCAAAGTTGTCTGCTAGAAAGTAAAGTGAAGGAATATACAGAATATAGAACCTCATTAAACCTTTTAGTCTTGGCCACATGTTGAAAACCAACTCTCAGTTTATCCCATCTTATATTTTAGCTTTTTTGCTATAAAGCACCAGACTGCTTGTACTTGCTGCTGAGTTATGTATTTTATTGTATTTAAATATATCGCTATTTCAATTCAAATTGCCTTACCTAGTTTTCTTTCTAGCAATACAGGGACAAGACTGAAAGAAATAGTGTGTTTCAAAAAGTACATATTTCTGTTTACTCTTTATATAGTATTTCATCCACAATCTATCCCTTCATTTCTGTGGCTCACGAGGATCCTCTGCCAGTACCACAAATCTTTATTGACTTGGCTACACTTTGCTCTTTAACTTCCCAGCCAGGTTGACTTTTCTGTAGTACACTGTGTGGGGGGCATAAACATGTCGGTGGGATGTGGAGCCCTGCTTCCTTCCAAAATGTTTTGAAAGGTGGAGCTGAGGCATGAACGTGATGTGCAAGGCTGAAATGGCAGCAGCAGTGTGGCATCGTCATCGCTAACTGGGTACTAAGTGTGCTGCCCTAAGATGCTGGCAAGGCACCTGCACACATAGTGTCCTGTGCAGAGTTTTGCTATGAGCAAAGAAGATTGACAATGATTAATGCAATGAGAAGAATGTACACTTCTCAGCCATTCAGGAAATTACTTAGACCTGTTTTCTCAGCCCCTTCTTCATTTCATCTCAGAAAAGTAAGACCTTTATTTTACTTCTACTGCAAACTTGATAACTCAGACCATTTTTATTTGCATGTGTATGAAAAGGATTCCTAACTTTTTCTCAGACATCCTGTGTCAAAAAGGATGAGGGTGAACACTCATAATCAGACACATTGGTACAAATCAGGTGACCTGTATTTTCTGCAAGGTGGAAGCTGCAGTCATTGGTGTACCAATGATGGGCTACCTCAAATAATAGTCATAAAACTTATTCACAAAATAAGTGCATATCGCAGACAGATTTTCAAAGTTCCTAGAAAAGAAAAGCTAAAATCATAAATTGAAAAGCATGTTTTTGTTATTTCAGATGCTTACAGCTAGCATAACTATCAGGGTGGGTATCATTGTGTCCAGATGAACTGCAGGGTGAGGAATGATTACTTCATATGATCCAAATAATGGAATGTAATGTTGCAAAACTCTGAAATAATTGTGGATGTTAAGAATGGAGACAATAAGTTAGTTTTCAAATTATGGCCATCAGTGAAACTTATGTTGTGTGGAATGAAATACTGTGTAAAAATTATTAAGCTTTAGAACCTCATATATTACAGTCTCTGTGTTGCAGCATGAAGGATCTGGTATTAAGTAAGCCCCATACAGTGTAATTGAATGTGTTCAAAGAAGAGCTAAAAATGTTTATAAAAAAGCTGCAGTGGGAATAAAGACAGAATGTGAAAACTTTCTGTAAAATTAAGTTGTATGAAGGGATTTTAACTTAAACAAAAGCAGAAAAAAAAGAGAAAAATTAAATACAAAATAGAGATACATATTAAAAATCAAACTAAAGCACTCCTGAAAGACAGGAATACAGGACAATCAATAATTATGCATTGTATTCACTCAAAGATGGGAGAAATTCAATTAACGTTTAGCCTTGTAAAAAGGTTTAAAATCAGGTTTTGTTTATTTTTGTCTGAAAGTTTTCATGTAATTCTACAGGAGAAGATTTAGTAAATACCCTCTGCATGGATATTAGAGGAATTTACTAGTTGCTAAACTACTGGGGGGGAGGGGAAGTTGTTGCAATGGCATATTACATTTGGCTACAAATCCACACACATGGAGAGTATTTATAAAGTCTATGCAAGACTGCCCAAATTTTTGAGCCTAAGAACTGTAATTCTTTCAGGCTGCACATGGGAGAAGGGTCCTAGCAAATCATACTTCTCAAGAGTGAAGCAGATGCTGACCTTAAGCAAATTAAGGTAATAGCTGAAACATTCAGAATTGATTTTCATCTCATAAGTATGTTCTCTTTTTTTTTTTTTTACTCTGTGGCAAACAGGGTGGGGAAGTGAACTAGTGGAATGGTGGACAACTAATAATAGAAGTGAGCTATAGTCCTTTAATCAGCTCTCAATACATGCGATGACACTCATATCAAAGCCAATTGCAGTTAAATCCTGAAAATTATCGAATGCTTTGGAGAAACAACCAAACAAAAAAAGCAGTTACTATTTCCGTTATCTATTAGGTTTAGAGTTTCTTCAGATAAATAAACAAAAGCAGGTCTGTCCTTTATGTACATTTCTTATACTTCCAGTGAAAACTAGGAGATCATTTTCAGTAAGTCTGTTCTCATCACCAGCCTGAATTTTATCTTTTACCTTTTGATTCCTCATTATTGAGGCATCTGAGCACTTCTTAAATTCCATACATCCTCAGAACATCCTTATGAGGCAGGAAACTGTTGTCATCACCTATCAACACAAAAGAGCACTTACCAAGTTCTTTGGGAGTAAGTTTGAATCCTTGGTATTGATTCATCTTTTGGTAGGTATAGAAACCAGATGTGGGGTAATGTTTCCTTTGAAATTTGTCTTTTTCCTTTTTTTTTTCCAGTTTTCCATAGATCATTTTAAAAACAGATGCATGCATAGAAGTAGGTTGATGTATATCAGGTAACTGCTTAGTCCTTGGCATTTAGCTGCTGCTGGACTAAGGCTGCCTGTGTCTATGCGGATTAGGTATTTGCTGCAGTCTGTGACCTGGTAGCATCAGGATGTAGATATAGCATGTGGCTCTTTGCTGGAAGCAGGTCTGGAGAGGGGCCAGCAGCATAGCTTCTTCATCAGCCCTGCTTCAGTGTGGCTGTAAGAAAGAGAACAATGCCATCCAACTGTACACCTGAGCTGCATTCTCCTCCTCTTTGTTCACATATTTGTATGCATGGGTGGGCAGCTGTCTTGACTTGCACCAAGGAACTAAACTTTATGCTACAACCCCGAGATCAGGAGAACATAAAAAGACACTTCTAAACCTGTCAAGACCTCAGGATTCACTTCAAATTATTCTATGTTTTCATGAAAGAGAAGTAAGATGCTTTTTATTAGTATTAATTTTTTTCGGTACTGAATGTATATACCCAACTTCCCATCTCCTGTGTTGCAGCATAACTTCTGAAGACTTTTTTTTCTTATGAAGCATGTATTTTATTGTCCTTCTAAGTTCATAGCTCCCGAGGGCAACATTTTACAAGAACAGAAAATGTCTGAGACCAAGAAAAACAAGAATGGAATTTCTAGAAGAAAAAATTACATCTACAGCTTTTGCCAATGTTGTGACCCAAGTGTTTGTGCCTTTCTAAAGGATCATTTGGTTCAATTATACACAGTTTATTTGCTGTGCTTGTTGCATCACTGTTGCTCTTGAATCTTATTTTATGTGGGTCCAGGACAAGCTGAAGCATTCATTTTCTGTGTTTAGTGAACAATATGTTCTACAGCATTAGTATATCAAAGTCACTGGTTCTTTCAGATCAAAGTTGCATAAATGTTTCAATTTGCAGTGCCTTAATACATGATAAAACTTTTCAGAATAGGCCATAAGTAAGTATAAATTCTTAAGACTGTTCTTGCCCTGAATCTATTTGCTACTGTATGATCACGTTCAGACTTTGTGGAGGTAACTGTGTGAGTGTGCCTTAATTTCTGGCAAATTTATACACAACAAGAACAAAGGCAACCTCTCCTGTCACAGAAGGTACAGAGAGATACATTAAAACTAACAAAGCAGAAAGGGGGCTGAAATTGAAGCAGTTTTTAAAATGACAGTTTAATGAAAGCAGTGTGAAAATACTGTCAGTCTGATGGAAAACATCTGCCCTCAACTATTCTTGAATGATGGAAGGTTGTGAGACACTTCAAGAATTTTTTACCAGTCTATGGTTTTATCAACAGTAGGTCAGGTATAACTGTCTCTTTTAATATCATAGTGACACTCCACAACATAAAACGTGGCAGATGATCTGTAGATCCTGTATAAGTCCTTCTGCGCTAAAGGAATCCTTCAAAAGTATTGCATGTCATCATTCATGGATTTATAATTAAGTTACAACTTGCACTGTTATTTTAAATAAAAGCCTGAGAGTGTAAAATAACTATCGTGAAATATGAATGACATATTGTAGTAATGTTGTGCAGGAGATAAATGGCATTATATAAATCTAGTACATTACCTATCGTTGTATCTGAATCCATAAATACTAACTACAAACTGTGATGAAAGTGATTTGTCATTTTATCCTTACAGATTTCCTCAGTTTGCTGATGTTTGTTTAATGGTTTCAAGCAACGTTTCTTATTGATCACTTTCCATTTCTGCCTAGTATTTTATACTCCATGGTGCATTTTCAAAGCAGTATTACATATTCAAATTCTGTCCTCATTGAAATCCACAACCAACCTTGACTGACAGTAGCAACAAGTTAGTCACTACTTTATATTCATTTTTTACACTATGATATCAATGGTGTCTTACTGCCAACATACATAAAATCATTTGCAATTCTAGCAGAGCCGTTCATGCTGCTGTGGTCAAGGGTATGCCATTACTTCAAGTTTAAAACCCTCTGATATAACTCAACAGTGCAAATTTGCTTCAGGCAGATGGCACAGAGGTTCTCAAATTCTATTTTTTTTCTCCAGAATGTGAAAATAATTGGTCATTTTTTTTGTGTTCCAAGAGGGAAAGGAAAAAAAATTAAGGCAGAAGTTTGGAACAATTTGAAAGTGACTCAAGTAAGTACTGTTAGCAAATGAATCTGTGCAGGTGATTAGTCTCTGATTTATAAAAGAAACACTGGGGAGAGGGTACTAATTAAATAAGAACAGACACTGGGGACACTTTCCTGGAAAACAGCTTGAATCTCCACGTTGATTAGGTAATGTCACTTTGTACTGTACCACACAATACATTTTCACATACACGTTTCTGAATTTACTTCACTGGGATTGGTGGTAATCAGACCCGCACTCCTGAGAAGAGCTGGTATCTGAATTTTAGCCCTGTCGAGGACATCGCTTTCTCTTTTTCTTGTCTGTTTTTTAATGTATTTTGTAGCCCTATATTGAACATACATCACCTAAGGAGTGCCAGAAAGGCTACAGCACCTTTTTCTTCTCCCCCCCCGCCCCCGCTTTACTTCCTGCATTGAAATGACCTAGGGGCTCTACACTTACGTGTGTGGTTGGCCATACCTATTTCCCTGTGAACTACAGAGGATGAGCAAGCTCTTACAGCTACAAGAACCCTTCCAAGAAAGGCTTTATTCCTCCACTTCCTCACAAAAGCCCCTTTTCAGGTGAAGTTTATTTTAGTTTATGTGGCAGCATGGGAAACCATCTGATAAGCCTTAGGAACTGGAAGGGTCTCATGTTACTAGTATGAGGAGAGCCTTTTTGCACTGCAGTAGTAGCTACAGGTTACCTGCTAAAACTCCTTCATATTAGATGTTACACATAGACAGACAAAACCCCAACAATCCATGCCCTACAAAGACAGGAAATGAGAAGTCTGAGAGGAGTACAAGACAATACTTGTGCCATAATTTGAGAAAAATAGTATGCTATTGCTGTGGTTTAACCCAGCAGGCAGCTAAAACAACCACATAGCCGTTTGCTCATTCCCTCCTCCCAGTGGGATGAGGGAGAGAATTGAAAATGGAAAAGGAAAAAAAACCTCGTGGGTTGAGATAAAGACAATTTAATAGGATGAAACAACAACAAAAAAAATCTGCAAAACAAAAAAATAAATATACAAAAGAAGTGATGAACAGCACAATTCCTCACCACCCAAAGTCAATGCTCCGCAAGACCCCAAGCTGACCTGCCTCCTGGCCCAGCCCCAGTTATATATGGAACATGACATTGTACAGTATGGGATATCCCCTTGGTCAGTTTGGGTCAGCTGCCCTGGCTATGTCCTCTCCCAGCTTCTTGGGTGGACCCACCTTCTCAGTGGCAGGGTAGTATGAGAAGCTGAAAAGTCCTTGACTGCTTGGGAACAACTTAAAACATCAGTGTGTTATCAACATTATTCTCATCCTCTATCCAAAACACAGCACTATACCAGCTACTAGAAAGAAAATTACCTCTATCCCTACTGAAACCAGGACAGCTATACACTCATCTTTTAAAAATAAATAAAATTGTAATAGTTTTGTCATAACTTAAATTCATATTATTTCCAAACTTTCAGGCTTATTATATTGGGTGCAGGTGCCCAGGTGCTGGCAATGGGGTGGCTGCAGGGCAGCCTCTGTGGGGAGGGGAGGGGAGGGGAGGCGAGGCGAGGCGAGGCGAGGCGAGGCGAGGCGAGGCGAGGCGAGGATGGGGCTGCCCCATGGCAGACACAGCTGGTTCTAACCCACCCACCACAGCGCACAGCTAAGCCTCTTGGCCAGGGTGGTGCTGCCTCTGTGGAAACATTTAAGAAAGAGCAGAAAAACCCTGCGGGGGAGAGAGAGGAAGGTGGAGCAAAAAGAGTAAGAAACAGCAGAAGAGGTATGTAGTGGATGGAGTCATGCACTTCACTCGTAAAAGAGAAGCAACAATATTGTAAATGTGACAATGGTTTAACAAGACTTGATGGCAAGGTACACTTGATTATTTACTGCATTATTAACTGCATAGAGGACAGGGTCAGAAAAAACTGTCATGGAGACCTTCTCATTGAATCAGGAGGTTCAAAAAGTACCCTCTTGCTTTCTAAACTTCTCAGAGAGGTCAGAGAGGAGTCTAGGTGCACCTGGATCCAATTCTAGCCCTAGACTTGATCAACAGTTTATGTCTAAAGGATTATATATGCACAATCAATTCTTTATATCACTTAGCTATGATTTCAAAGTTTAGCATGTTATTAGGAGGATCTGTTGTGGCAAGGAATCTCTCAACCTTAAGGAGTAGCCTTGAGAGGTGTCCCTACTCAATGCGAGATCCTGGCATGCAGCCCACTGCCATGCAGGAGAGAATCTGCTCTGGTGCTGTCCAGTATTTATAGAGTAAGATACTTGACTTACAGTCATATTTGCATACCACCAAGACATCTGGGTTACTGTTCCAGACAGCCTTGGCTACCATGTTGCCATGCATGCCCCCAAGTCCAGTGCAAGCCAGATGCAGTCATCATGATCCTCAATGGTCGTTATGGCTTAAGGTGGAGGCGGGGGGAGGAGCACACTGCCAGAGAGCAGCAAGGTGAGAGGAGGAGGAGGAGGTGCTGTGTGGTGCCAGAGAAGGCACATCCCTGATGGGATTGCAGCATGTTGAAGACCCACTCAGGAGCAGAGGAAAAGAGTGGGAAGAAAGAAGCCACAAGAGAAACCACAACATCCTGACTGCAGCTCCCCCCTGTGCCACTCATTACCTCATTGAGGGGTGTAAGGGTACATGGAAGGAGAGTGTCTGCTCCATTAAGGGTATCTGGTCAAGGACCTTTTTCAATGAAACAGGAGATATCAAGAAAAGGAGGAAGCCATAAACAGAGAGACACAAATCTAACAAAAAGTGATAAAGGAGGCAACAATCATAAAAACCTGGTCAGCCACACTAATTGGTAAGAGTGTGGGAATGTTTATTCTAGTGAGGTTATCTGATCAGGTACCTGGTCAGTTGGGAAACTAAGAGAAAAAGGGGAAAGCCAGAAAGAAAATATACAGAGACCCAGCAAAACCAATGGTGACAATGACAAGGAACAAATCTCGATGGGCATATTAATTGATGGACTATTGAGAAACCACAGTTGCCACTTTGAGGAAGATCCACCTGACTGCAAACCCGGGGCCCCGGGCTGTGAGAATCGATAGAGCTGTACATACGTGCAGGGGAAGGTGGAGCAGCGAGGAAAATGAGGGGGCAGGCAGAAAGGGGTACAAAGGAGTCCAGTCGTGTGCAAAACAGGGCCAGTCAGTACACTTCTCTGGCTGAGCCCTGTGCCTGATTGCCACAGTCTGTCCTATCCTCTTATTAAAACTTTTCTTAACCACCTTTCTGCGTAATCTCACTTTCTGTCCCATGCGTGTGAGTGTTGCAAGGACTCAGTGCCAGATATGGGGGGGACCTGTGTGTGTGCGTGAGTGGAATTTGGTGCCAGCCACTGGAGTCAGACCAGGGCTGCGGGCACCCCTGGCCTGCGGTGTCAGAGACTGGAGTGAGTGGGGGATCCCAGCATGAGCTACTGGAGCAGGTGGGGTCTTTAGCCTCCAGCCATGGCGCAAGAATGGGGTGTGTTCCCAAAACCAGCTACCTGGGGGCACCGGCATGAGTGAGGGGCTCAGCACTGGTGTCTGGAAGAGGGGTGAGTGTCTGTATCCTCCCCAAACCTGGTGAGTGTGTCTGTGTAGTCACCAGCAAATTTCAAGCTGGATCAGAAACCCCAGCTTGGGACAGGGAAGCTGGGCAGGCAGAGGGGCCGTGCCAGTACTTGGGGATCTGTGAATGTGTGTGCGCTTGTGAACCTGGACAATGTCCTGTGTGTGCTGCACCTGTGTCCGCCAGCCCAGGAGGAGGAGAGGGCTGGGCTGCCTGCCCTTGGGTTTGTGTGAGTCCTCTGTGGGGGTGCTCCTCCTCTGTGGCAGTGTGAGTCACTGGCCATGTCAGTGTCCTCTGTGTACGTGTATGTCTCTGGGACAAGCACTCAGTTTCTTTACTAGTTGAACCTGCAAATGGGAAAAGGTTACCTGCCTCTCTTTGGCCTGGGCAGAGACCCCAGGTCCCTGGACACTGGTACGGACTCCATCAGCAAAGCTGGAGAGGTCCTGGGCTGGAGTGGCTGGAGGAGGTGGCCACTCATATGTCCCTTAACAAAGGGACTGAGTGTAACCTGCCTTGGTGGCAAGGGAGGAGGAGAGGAGTCTGAAGGAGTGCTGTTGAGTTCAAGAAAGAGGAAGGAATAGTGCTCTCCCTAAGTGTATAAATGTTGGTGCTTTTCTGTTTTTGTTTCCTAGTACCTTAATCAGTACTTATACATTAATTTTAATTGGCAATGAATTTAGTTAAAATCCCCAAGTCAATTCTGTTTTGCCTGTGAAAGCAACTGGTCAGTGATTAGTTTGACCTGTTAGTCTTGCCTGTCTCGTTCTCATTATTCTCTCTCTGCACCTCTGTCTTGCAGGGGTGGGTGTACCAAGGGGTTGTTTGGGTGCTTGGCTGCCAGCAGAGGTCAGCCCACCACACTTACACTCACATATACTCATGGTTTTACATGACTAGATAAAATATACATGTGTGTGTGTGTGTGTATATATATACACCTACAAATCTGAATATTGCTGTAAGCTCTTAGCAAGAAGTTTAAACCTGACTGTATGTTACGAGTCCTGGTCTGCTGGCCATTTTTGCCAACTCAAATGTTCTTGTTCAAAGATGCATAGTCTCCTATTTTGAATATTGTGCAATTTTTATACTTCCTCAGCCAAATGGAAATTTGTAAGATCCACTGAGAGCATTTCTGAAGCCATAAAACGTTGTTAGCTCAGCACTTCAGTTTCAACCCTGGGTGAAAATATAAATGTTTACAATTGAGATGTGAATTCAAGCTCCAGCCTTAAAAATACTGGGTGAAATCCTAGGGTCACTGAAATCAGTGATCAAACTAATTCTATACAGGTAGCATTTCATGTGTGAAGCTGTACAGCATTTTGCTATTTGCTTCCTATAGGATAATGAACAAAAACTTTCTGAAGTGTCTAAAGAAGATAGGTCACAGTTTCAGTTCAGATACAGATTAGTACAAGAGCCAATCCTAATACTACAGATATTAGTGAGGCAAAATGTTAACCCTATTCAAATGAAACCACTGTAAAAGCAGAAAAAATTTAAACAAACTGGAACAGTTCCTTACACAACTGTGACATCTAAAGCATACAGAGAAACTAACATACAGGGTTGGGACAAACCTGATGAAGGGTGAACATAGTTGCAGAGAAATGAAAAAGTGTTTCTCCAAGAGTAGATATGAAGAAATGGAGGAAGAGAAGTACACAGGCACATATTATGCACATATACACAGACAACTGAAACATCAACATATAGCAAACTCCCTAATGAACGTTGTTTGGAAAGGCAGAGATTTTGCATATGTTTGTAGAAAAATCTTTCCCTTTTGCATTAGTAGTAACCTATATCCACAATGGAAAGAAAAAAAAGGACATTTTGATTTGAAGGAAGCTCTATAAATAAGTATGTTGCACATTCAGCACTCTGCCACAATCCTACCCTGTGGCAGTGCGAGTTTCCAGATGAAAATACAGTCGCAGTGTCCTTTCTTCTTGTGCCAATAGGCATTTTAATCACCTAGCAATCAAGTAAATTTTAGCCTCATCATGAAAATTTAAGGATATATAAATGCATTTATTTCTTTTTTTGGATAGAATGATATTGGTGTAAAGGTATATCTTTAGAACCAAATTAGAGCCCTATTTTAGGTTACACTGCTGGGATTTACCCACCAAAGGTTAAAGATGGAAAATATCTTTTGTATGCCCGTCTTCCTGTTTTTTCCCTGCGTGTTTGTAAGTGGATAGCATGGTTCTGCTAAAAGGTTATATTTGTTGTAATAGTTTTCTTCAGAAATCTCCATTTATAAACATTGTTTGGGGCACTATGTTGTATGTTTGGAGAAAGTGGTGCGGTGTGCAGCATGTGAGAGGGCTGTTGCACTGTGGATACTATCTGCTCATTGCTGGGAGCTCCAGCTGATTAAACAAGACTGTTGTACCTTGCAGGTCTAGGGTGAGTCCTAGATCAGTCAATGATCTAATGCATAAATAGAAGGATCAGCATGGGTCTTTCATTAAGAAGCTGTCTGAGATGCTAGCTGCTGCCCTAACTACCTAGCAATGTGCTGACAGCTAGAGCAATTGCCTAGGAACAGGAGGAAAAAACCTGGCTTAGGCAAAGTCCCTGAGCTGCAAACAGACATCAGAATTTAAAGTTCCTAACATACAGCAACAAAGTTTGTAAGCAAAGTTCTCAGGCTAAAAATAGGAAAGCTGAGTAACTAGGAATATGTGACTCTGCTGTTTAAATCATTGCTGAACACGATTCCTTAGCAGTTGAGCAAGTTTCCATACAGTCCATGCATAGAAAATTAAGAGTAAAGAGGGAAAATAAAGGCAAACAATTAATATTTAAGTTGGTCAGAAAGAAAGCCCAAAACTCTCCTTAATAGAGAACCTGAAGAGAAGCCCGACCCCCACAGAGTGTGAGAAAAAGCAAATCTGGCCATAATTTCAAGTGCTAGAGGCACTTTTCTGAAGGTTGCATAAAATAACTTTGCAAACCACTGGGTATGAGGATGTGCTGTACTTAATATAAACCTTTGGTTGTTTCAAGTTTTCTAGCCTCCAGGCAATGGCAAATCTTTCTGTAGTAACTTATGCAGCGTGAAACTGAGATCATACATAAGAGAGAGTGGCTTACACAAGGGAATGGCTTATTTACCATCATTACAATGATGTTTCCTGCCTATTTAAGCACACCTATGGTATCTAGCTAGAATGGGAAATGGACGTAGCAATAAAGACTTCTTGCAGAATTGTATGTTCAGTCACTCTGCTTTAATTTTCTTAAGTACACTAAGCAGCCCTTAGCAGTGTTTGGCTTCTAGGCATCTCTTAGTATGCTGACCTCTTTACATTTAAATAAGTTAGTTTGCTTAAAAGTAGGGTGCTCCTTCTATCCAAAGTTCAGCTAGTTCCTGCACCTGATGGCAAATGTCACAAAAATATTCAGTAAATGCAAACCCTACATAGACAGGATTTCTACTCAGATGCCAGTAGCTATTGCTACATGTCACATTAGAGAAGACATGCATAAAAAATGGCAGTTTTGACTGAATCTTAAAAGTTTTGTTTTCCACTCTATAAAAAACTTACCTTGAAAATCAATACTCAGTACTCATCTGTCAACCAGACATGATTAGTACACATGAGAAAAGTTGGGGAGAGGAGGAAAATAATATGGAGAAGAGTAAGATGACTACCTGATTTGCAGGTTTACAACAATTTTTGACCATTGTCTTTGACCGCTCGTAGCTAGAGTATCTGGTGTGCCCAGGCAGTGATAGGAAGGAATGATGCTGGATGCAGGAGAAAAAAGCATGACTTCCAGGCAAAACAAGCACCTGTAGCAAATTCGGTAGTGTATTTTCAGGAGCAACAATCTCCTCCTCTTTAGAAGCTATTTAAATTCTATGAGGAAATCAGCCCTTTGATGAAGAGCACCCAGTTCAAATTGAACTATGTTTGTAAATAGATATTTTCTTTAAAGCACTCACAAACACTTTGCATCTGAAAATACAGCCCATTTTCATAAAAATGTTGAGAGACTTGGATTATGCTGTAATCTTAGCAGAATCTTGAATGGCCATTTCTAAAAATGTTTTCTTTCTGCCACATCTCAGTTGGAAGGAACGTTTCCTTTTTCTGATAGTTAGCAGTGCTTGCATGCCTGCATTCCTTTCAAAGATGTTTCTAAAGCCTGCAGAGCTGACAGTAATGGTAGCCTGGAGACAGGGGCTTTTGCTACAGCAACACTGCGTCCCCTGAGCTGACTATTTTACAGGTTGATCTGTCCAAAGTTGTCTTTGATTGCAGGCTTGGCAAGCCCAAATGCATAGGAGCTTTAGGGCTCTGACTGCCCAACACTTGTGCCATATGCTCTGTACACCATCACTCTGTCCCAGGTCACTTCAGAGTCTTGTAAAGGCACAGTTCCCCACATCTAACCTCCCCAGTCTCTGCTCAGCTGCAGTTTACAAAGGTTAGGAGGGCTGCTGAAGTAATCGATCTGATCCTGCTTCTCTTACAATACTAGGGAAAATCCAGCTGACTACTGGAAGTAGAATCATAGTTGTAATAAAGATAGAAAAGAGTGAAAGTGGTGTGTTAGGAAACCTGATCCTTTTACCAGCTTACACAGAATTATTTCTGATGGGAAAAGCATAGGTGGTTTTACTGATAAAAAATATAAGCTTAGTTTTATTTGCACCTAGATTGCAGGAGGAATCTGGGTGTGAATAAAACTGCCTGTGGAGTTTTGATGTTTTTATTTAAGTTTGGCTCTAGGAATTCTGTAATCTTAATGATCACATCATATGAAGATGAGGTATTAAATAAAATGTCTTGTCTAGTTTGCAGTTGTAATGATTTGCCCAGAGGGTCTTACTTTGCATGTGGTAATTGCACACCATCCTTTCACAGTGGAAACAATGTGTTTGGGAATGAATACTTGAGATCTCCAGAATGTATACTGAGAGAGCAGAGGTAATTGTAGAATCAATATCTCCTTTAAAACTAAAAGTTGTACTGGTTAATATTTTATACAGAGAAATAGTTGTACTGCATAAGAAACTTGATGAGAAGCACATACCTCTTGTAAATTTAATGAACCAACCCAAACACCTTGTATTGTCTGAAAATAACATGAAGGATTTAGAATAGTCTCTGAGCATGTGAAATTGACATACAATATTTCAAGCTGAAAATAAAGGGAATAGAAGCACTTTTGGGACCCTCTTTGGAGGTCAGCAGCTATTTGGAAGAGCTGGGATCCAGCTGACTATGTGGGGCAAAGCTGTCTTTGCCAACAGCCTGGTATGGCTGGTAAGAAACCTGGTAGGAAGAACTTTAAACTACAAGGGAGGGAGAGATTCCTCAACAAGTGAAGAAGCTGTGGGTGGTGTAGGCAAGCCAAAGGCCTGGGATGATGGGAGCAGAAGGGACATAGTAATCAACAAAACAGAGTGCAAACTCTTTGAGTATTAGGCATGTAGCAGAACAGCCTTGTGGGGAAAGCTCTCAGGCCTGTACTGGGGAATCAGCACACTTGGGTGCCTCTCTGTGGTGGGTTGACCCTGGCTGGATGCCAAGTACTCATCACGCCACTCTATCACTCCCCCTCCTTAGCTGAGAGGGGGAGAAAAATACCACGAAAAGTTTGTGGGTTGAGCTGCTTGGCTCAGCTTTGGCCAGCAGTTGTGTCCGTGTCATGTTGTCTGTGTGTCATCCCCCCCCCCCCCGCCCAGCTACCAAAACCTTGCAACAGAAACCAATGCCTCTTTGCAATGCCTCAAAATGCATGCTGCATGGGGAGCGAACAGGAGGAGTTTGTATGCAGTCACAGGGCTACCACCTCGCTGGGACCAAGGAAGTGGTCCCACACGCACACAGCACACACAACTGGAGTGCTGTGCTGGATGGATAAAGGCTCATTAGGAAAGAATGAGCAGGCAGGTGAGGTGGAGTAGTTGCCCTTTGTGTTGCCCTTTATGTGAGAGAGCAGCTGGAGCGCATGGAGCTCTGCCCAGGGATGGATAAGGAGACAGCTGAGAGCTTGCAAGTGAAGATTAGCAGACCAATGTGGTTACTGTTGCAGTGGGTACCTGCTATAGGCCTACTAACCAGGAAGACATAGTAGATGAGGCCTTCTTCAGATGACTGGAAGGAACATCACATTCCCAGGCCCTCGTCCTTATGAGGTACTTTAACTGCCCTGATATCTGCTGGGGGGACAACACAGAAGGGTTCAAGCAATCTTGAAGATTTTCTAGAGTGCATTGATGACAACTTCCTGACACAGGGGATTCAGGAGCCAACAAGGAAGGGTGCTCTGCTGGACCTGTTACAAGCAAGGATATGAAGGATGTCATGGATGTGAAAGTCAGGGACAACCGTGGCTGCAGTGAACAGTTGGGTTCTTGATCCTACAAGGAGGCAGCAAGGAAAAAAGCAGGACCACAGCTCTGCAAGACCACAGTAGAGCAGACTTTGGCCTCTTAAGGGATCCGCTTGCCCAGTAACGTATTATATGTTATTACAGCATTTCAGGCTTTCTTACATAGCCACATAAATATTAGATTTCTCAGAAAGTTTATGTATCTATGGGTAACTTACAATCCTATGGAAGAGAATACCATTTTCTGGATTTTTGAAAGAGGGAGACACTGATTTTGTAAGCAGTTTTGTCTTCATTTATACTTTAATGTCAGAGACTGTGCTGATAGAATTCAAATGAATACAGCTGTAATTCTCCACCCCAGCACACCCCATCCAGGCAGGAGACTTTGAATACCTGTGTAATGCCTTCATTATTTGCTTTCAAATCCTTCCTCAAAACCCTTTTTTGCAGCAGTGCCTACAAAGACATGCCATGGCTAAAGCACTCATGCGTGGCCTCTGCTGCCTATCACAACGATCATTTCAGGCTTATTGTTTCCTTAAATTCCTCTGTGCATCTGTGCTCATCTTTTACTTCTTACTCCTGCTTGCATTGTAGGCTCTTCCAAGGAAGAAAAGTGTTCATACTGGTCAGTTCTTCTGTTTTGTATTTCTGTTCTGTGTTTGTATGGGAGATCCTTGCCTTTTGATAATCCTGTCTAAGATACTCTTGTGTCTTAGACGGTGACAGTACAGTTACTACTGCTTTTGCTTTTGCTTTTACTATAATTGCTGTTTTTACCAGCAGAGGATCTGATCTGTTTGTATAAACGTAGGTCTATTATTTGGCCTGGAACTGTCTCTCTCTAAAAGTAGATGAGCTATCAGGAATACAACTTTTAATACTTGGCATCCCACACTCTCCTTTGCTGCTCAGCAGAATTCAAAACCAAAGTACTGCTTCTTCGAATTAATTTTGTCACAATTGGGCAGGTTTTTTGTGTAACTCACTGCTTCAGTGCTTCATTTTTCTGTCTCAGTGTTAGGTATGAAGGGAAGAAAAAGCTCTAACTACTCAAACCTTTCTGCCTTTTTAATTCATTTAGCACTAATCAATTTAATGTGACTGTTCAGGAAAAATAAGTGCAATCTGGCCTCACTAGAATCAAAATCACTAGAACTAAGCTAGGTGTTTCACTATCAGAAAATGAAAATGGACTTATAGTTACAGAAGAGATTATATCAACTTCCTGTTGTTTATTTTCTGTTCTTTGCTCCATTCTTTTCCTCATGACAAATATAGTCATAAAATGTAATACACGCTCGGTAGTCTCTGAGAAATAGAAAATATATGATCAGCCCTGTCACCGAAATCCGGGAATAAACCTCGTAACACCAATGTAGTGTTAAAAGGCAGGCATTCTTTATTGCAGCTCTGGATGCACGGGGGATAGCTCCACCCAACGTGCATGCCAGGTGATCACCAACACACAGGTTATGTAGGATCAAAACATACATATTCATCATTTGTCTCAGAAAGGGCAGTCCTATGATAATCATTTCTTAGAATCTATTTCCATATTCTCCTCCCCGTCACGCATGCTCAGTGATTTGAGTCGGTGGTCCTCAAGGGTCTCTGGTGGTCATCAGTGGTCTCGCACCCGTGTCCGCTGCATGACCCTCTTCTTGCAGGCATGCGCAGTATCCTTGCTGTGGATGCATCTGTCCATAACAACTTACTTCATAAGATTAATATCTCCAAACCTATTGTTCAGTTTGGTAGGGACTGTACATGGAACATAGCAGCACTGTACCTTGCCATGGGCAGTTAGCTTCATTACCTATTACCTTGGCTACAAACTAATTATCTCAACCTGATTCTATAGTTTCTGTTTCACGGCCCCTATTCCACGGTTACAGCCCCACTGTGGTTTTGCAGATCAGACATTGTCTTTCTACTATGCCATGAAACTATATACAGCTCTTGAGCATCCCACAGAAACTCTGTTTTGGCCTTTCTCCAGATGAGAGAAAACAGCTGGCTAGAGCACTGAGGAAATACAGTAAAAATAAAATAAACTCAGGATTTAAATACTTATATGCACAATACATTAGAGAATTTAATCTATACTGAAAAATTTAGGAGAAACATCATATTCAGTTCCTATCCTGTTTCCTCTACTTCATTTTTTATGAGTCTCTTGAAATGATGGAACTCTACATTTGGTTTCCACAGTAACTTCCTATGATATAAAATATGCTGTTGTGTCAGTAGTGACTTCAGACTGCTTTTGTACTTTCTAAAAGCACATCAATGGAGGTGTGCTTTAGCACCAGCAGGTTTTGTTTATCATAATCCAGGGACATACTCTGATAACAGATACCTGATCAGTAACCAGGCAGCCTATCTTTCTTTAGAGGAAACACTCCAGTTTTCATAACAACATTAAAAATGATGCAATTTTTGCAATTGGAAAAATTATTCATTTCAACAGGAAAAAAAAGGAAAAGAATGAATGCAACATATATTTCAAATACAACAAAAATTGTTATAAAATTGAGTCTCCTTACTCAACAACTTCAGTGAGCTTGCATTAATGTAATAATTTGTATGTCTTACTTGTTAAATGTAACAGAGTAACTGCCTGTTTCCACTTTGTTTCATGTCTTTTCTCATTATCATAATGATACCATTAAATATCCAATCCTGTCCTAAGCTAATTTGCATCAGGCTTAAGGAACCTTTAAGGATTATGGATATATTTGGGTTCTCATTGGTTTCTGACAATCAAAATGTGCAAAAGAAAAGGATTGGTATTACTGTATCAGTATATTTAGTTGCTTTCTTTCTTACACCCTTTTATCAAATAAATTAAAACCTACTCCATACTTGGATTTTCTAAGCAAAAGTTATCAAGAAAAAAGAGAGAAGAATCCACTCTGGTCAGTCTTTTAAATCTTCTATTACTCTGAGCATCCCATCTCTTAAATTTTTTTCCCCAGTGCAATCATTGAGCTAGCAGCAGAGATCTCTGTGAAATGAAAACATCCTTTTAAGACTTTTGTTTGCTGGATTTATTTTTTACTGCTGTTGGTTTTAGTTGGTTTTTGTTGGTGGTGGTGGTGGTTTTCTTCTCCAAGTCCTTCCCCTATATTTGTCATTCTTCCTCAGGACAAATAGTGAGCTCTGAAATGATCTTGCTCTCAGATATGCCAGAACAGCATGCACAGGGATCACTTCAACCTAGCTAAGAACAAAAAAAATCCCTAAATGTCAAAATGGGTGATTTCTAATCTGTTGTTTGTCCTCTGTGGAGATGATTTCACACTCCACTTTCTCCTGGGTGAAAGAGATCAAGAAGGTTCCATTTTTACATATGTCATTAACGTGTACCGCACTGACTCAGCCCTACTCTACTTAACAAAGTGAGACCCTTTGAGGAGTTATTTCTATTAATAACATGCTTTGGATGCTTCAAATCAAATGAGTGATTAAAATGTCTCCAGGAGGACTATAATTTTCCAGAACAATTCTTACAGAGCAGAGGATGACAGAATTATTTTTCCCCTCCGGTATGTGAAGCAACTTGGATACCTTGAGGTATACTTAAACTTTAAAGCTTGATATTATGGAGGGTATTTTAATTTTGTAAAATGAATCAGTTCATGCATAATACCTTCTTCAAAATGCTAGCAACCCTGATCAAGGACTAATCCGGTAATTGTTCTAATCAGGTAATTGTTAAAGTAATGTCTTAGCTGTTTTCTTTAAATCAGTTTCATTACTGAGATCTATGATCTATGAAGTCCGTACCAGCTATTACAGTACAATTCATCTTAAATTAAAATGATGCTTTTCTTTGACAAGACAACACAATGTTCTTTGTCATGCAATGAATTATATGAGTATACTTGTCAGTATAAATTTTCTGGCAACAGTAATAAACTATTCTATCATTCATTGTATTGCTGGAGAAAATAATCTTTTCTTATTCACACTGACGTAGTGCTTCCATTACTCCTTAAGAAAGACTTGGCAATACTTCAAACTGAGTGTTATTAGAAAACATTCTATTACTGCTCAGTAAATATATTAGTTTCTTTTCCATTATACTTACCACTCTCCAAAGGAGGACTTGCTTTGATTACACTGGTCTACTCTGGCGTAGCAGCTGCCTACTTCAGAATCTGTTCATCCATTAAGTGGCTTTCCATGGAAGCACCTCTCACCTGCACAGTGCCATTGCAGTGGCACAGCTCACGATACTTCTCTCACTGTCCAGTCATAGCACTCCTACACATGGTCAAAATAGTGCACATGTATAATTATATTTCTAATAAGCAGGTATTAGTCAACTTGCTATAATTGTCAAACTCCCCTAACTAATTTATATAAATGACTATGACATGTGCTGTGACTGTAGTTTCTTCTCCATTCTGATTAGACCAGAAAGCCTCCAGAGTACTTATTCAATGTTCAGTTTTCAAAAGTTTTGATTATAATTAGCAACATAGTTAACATTTTCAATTAGGAATATTCTGTGCTGTGTGCCAACATCCATTCAAGCCTCAGCTATGCCCTGAAAAGGCAGGTCTGCAGTATCAACACTATGCTCTGAGCTGAACTTCATCTACAATTCTTCAGGTAACAAAGACAAACATTTGAGTCTTTGCTGAAGGCATAGTATGCAAAACCAATGCCATAATGAAGTTTTTAGAAGTAATGTGTGACCCACAAATTTAGTATTGCTGTGTTAAGCATGTATTTGGGAAGTTGTAAATTATGAACATGAATTTAATTTCCAGTTGGTGGAAGTATGCAGAATAATATTTTAGATCAGTAGACCTATGTTTTTGCTTTATTCTGTTTTATGTTTGTTGAGTGGATGGCAAAAGAGTGCTGGAGACTCAGGAAAAGGAAGACAATGTGCAGAAAATGAAATTCACCCTAATGTAAAATTCTGTATGTAATCAAAGCCTCCTTCCTGTCCAATGACACTTTTTGTGCTATGTTGATCAACATATTATTTTCATTCCCTCCCCTCTGTTGTATTTTTCTTCCTGGAAAATGAGTAGGAAGTAGAAGAGAAATCAGTAAAAATTAAATCTTGTCCTAGTTCCTCCACAAGCCACAATTTAAAATGGATAAAGTAATCAATATTATGTGCTACTCTTCAGAGTTACTGGCGTGCTCTCTGTTTCATTTTTTAAAAAAGAGGTCAAGGAGGCAAAAGTGATGGCCTCAGGGCAGTGGTGTGTGCAAGGGAACACATTTAAGTGTTAAAAAAGCATCCATATTAAGTCTTTGAAACCCAACATGAGATTGCAGTGGCCGATCTCAGCCTGGGTCGAGACTGCCATTTATTTGCTCCTTTGTTTTGCTGTAAGTCCCTGGTATGGCCAGGCTATATCCCAGCACCCTGGAGGGAATGATGCAGCAAAGCAGAATTAGCTGAAGGGCTCATGCATTTTTGCTGGATATCCTTTAACATAGAATCTGTACTCTTTCTTATAGAGAGTTTTGTCTATTTGAATGTGAAGTGCAGCTTTGCCTGCTGTGCTTTTTTCTAACTTTCTTCCTTCTACTAAGTAGTTGCAAAGCTACGAAACAAGTAAGGAAGAAATTAATCCTCCCTGTACATGCATCTTTGATCCTAGACAGGTCTAGCACTCCAGACAGGGAGGGATAGGGGCTGACTTCCAAGTATTGCCATCTGTAATGTCATCACCCTTCTCTGGTTCTTTCCTAGTATCTGTCAGAGATCCTATCATTACCATCTCTTCGTAGGTGTCCTATTCCTATGTCTTTGTACGTGCCTTGCAAATTAATCTTTCTTAACTACAGTGTGCTTCAAAGCAGAACTGTTTCTTCAGACTTTCCTACATATATTGATTCTGCCTCCAGGACCACAATTCACTCCAGATGTACCACCTTAGAATAATTTGTTCCCCAGAAGATGATAATAAAGAAGGCATTGAGATCAATATCAATTAGCATCCATTCATAAATTAATAACAAATCAACAAGCCTTCTAATATAAACAAAAATGGAAAATCCATCAAGGACTTCAAGAAGAGTAGAAAGGTTAGGGAAAAAGGTAATACTAAGTGATTTTTTTTTTCCTCTTTCTCCCACCCCTCTCATTATTGCCTTTTTTTTGTAACGTGTGATCAAGATTTGTGTTCCTGTTTTGTTGCCTCACTTATATCCAGAAACTTACCAAGAGGACTGCAGGAAGGACTGGTGCTCAGACAATAACAATTCTATTATACAATATCACTACTAAGATAACGCAGATCACAGAGCTGCAGCTTCAGTAGATTTTTTTAGATTACAGATTTTTCAGTGTTTGAAAGGAATTGTGTCTTTGTCCTTCAGAAAATACCCAGGACTTTGGGTCTGCTTCTGTGTTAGGAAAATGCCTAGCATATTTGGGGATCATTAAATAATAAAAATAATCCCAAGTGTGCTCCTCTCTTAGTATGTTTTTCGCTGGATCACACTATAAGCCCTTCATGAGAATGGAGTTCTCCTTGTCCAGTATAAGAAAAATTTTAATTGGGTGTATGAGAAAGACAGATAACTGTTTATCAATACGGAAATGATTTGGCAGAAAATACGTGCCTTAAGAGCAAAGAAAACCTAGTTACTATTGGCGTCAACACAAAAGATATCTCTTTATTTCCTGTAAAAGAAAAGAGTCAAAGTGGTCTCATTATTTAGGAACAACAGCCTGATTTCACGAATCTTAAATGCATTTTCTTATGGAATGCATTAATTATCAGTGACAAGGAGAAATGTTTAGGATGTGAAGCTCCACGTATTCTTACAGTGTCACAGCAGTAAATTAATGGCATCAAGAACTCATACTGATATAATCCCATATAACTTGCTACTTCAAGTACTGTGCAAATTACCTCTGTGGCTTATGATTAAGTTTAAAAAGCAAAGATGATTTTATGGGTTGTGGGTTAAAGTTTGAGAACTTATGAATATAGGAAGCAGGAAGGTGCTAAAAAACAAAGCCATGTTTCACTGTGGTAGTATTACTGCAATTTGTTTTTTCAGAGAAAGTGTTATCTTGCATGTCTCTTCGTTAAAGAATAAAATAGATTAGAACAAATGTATGGAAGAATGAGAGCGACAAACATAAATAAAAGGGTGCAGGATTCAGATAAGAAATTTGTGAAATAATAGCATAATTGCATATCTGAATAAATCTAAAACAAGAAATGGAATTTCAAATTTAGCTGTGTCAACATTTATAAAAGAAAAAAATCAGACAAAAATTACTGTCATTCAAGTAAACAGTAAAAACATGGAACAAATAAACATTCATATCAAGGAAAGAATCTGAAAACATGGTCTTTCTATAGGTTTTTGATTTTCTCTGTATTCCAAAGTACAAAGTTAGTTATACTAACAACTAATGAGTTGTTAGGTAGTAATCAAATGAAAAACCAGAGTAAATACCACAACCCCCCTAATGATTGTATTCTCTTTTGTATAACTTAATGTGCAATAGGAAAACATAATAAAATGCATATAGAATTATCTTGGGAGTGAATGTGTTATCTGAGCTAAAATTCTTTCAATCAAGATTCATTAGAGTTACTTTTCCTCTATAGATGTTCAAGTGAAAGTACAGTTTTATTTCCGATTTCTGGTATTATTTTTTTCCTCAATAATTTCAGTTTCCACAGCTAAGAAATCATATACTGTTTTCTGAATGGATTAATTTATTTTTTTTTCATCGGTTGAGATGAACATAATCCAGAATGTTGTCTACATGCACTGAGTACAATTAAGGAGACAAAACACAAGAGACTACTCCCAGATTGTTTTACAGTGGTGTACACCGGCATCTCTCCTCAAATAGATCAAGAGGGCTTCAGTGACACTGCACTATATAGCCTCAAGCACAGGAACTGTTTCCTGTATTACCTATGATCAGGATTAAAAATTATAAGGTTAAATTAAAGATGATAATGCTTAGAAAAATCATATAAAGCTTAATTTCCTATTTTTGGTCTTTTGCATCTATAATGTTGGAGAAAAGCCTCTATTATACTTTTCTGTTTTTATCCAATTAACCTGAATGAAGAAAGAAAGAAGGAAGGAAGGAAGAAGGAGAAGGAGAAGGAGAAGGAGAAGGAGAAGGAGAAGGAGAAAGAGAAAGAAAGATATTTTGCAGTCTGAAAGTTTATTTGCTACCTACCTGGAGCAGTAATATCATTATATATTGTAAGTTATAATTAACAAAAAACAGGTTGGAAAAAAAGCATTAGTAATAAACTTAGATACTTTATGAAAAGTGAAGTAAAATGCCACCTTTACAAAAGTGCTAAATTGACATTTTTTGAGGGAATGTGCCTGCTAAAATCAGTCCAATGTCTTGTTTAGTCTGGGTGGCAGCTAGGAAATTTTTCAGGATGGCAAAATAATTTAAATATTCTGGGAAATTTTTAAATTTGTTTGTGAGTTATTCCCTGTCTTTTTTAAGGCTTAGTAGACTGCAGAATTGAACAGGAGACACAAAGCACAATGGATATTCCCCCAAACCCTCTTCCTTTTTTGGAATACTCAAGAGAATGTGCTTGAAACAGGTCTTTAGACATCTCTACTACCAAGTAAAACAGGGACAGGGATTGCTCTGGCTAATTGTCACCACCTGGCTGTATCCACAGTAATTAGTAATTGGCTTTGGGTCTCTCTTGAACCTCATGTAATGGTTCTAAGGCACAGTTGCAATTTTTTGTATATTTTCTTTTTTTGAGGTCCTGAATACCTGAAATGATCCAAGTGTGGAGGTTATATAATTTTAGCATCATTTCTGAGATTCTGGAGAGAGGCAGAGGTATGGTCAATAATAGACCTTTTTATTGCACCACTGCACACCACGGTGATCATTTCATTGCATTAGTTTCTTGCCCTGCGATGTTGCATTCCTATGCATAGGTGAGTATTCAAAAGAGCAAAGGTATACTGTTAAAGGACCATGGAGAGCTGAAGGAGCCTAACGTGGTGCAGTTTTGTACACACTGCCTGTTGGGAGGATCTGTTGTACTTCACTAAATTGTACTTCACAGAATCACCGAATTGCTTATATTGGAAGTGGGCCTCTTGAGACATTGTCCAGACCAAGCACCCAGCTCAACCAGGCTCAGCAAGATCAAGTTGCCCAGGACTGTGTCTAGTCACGTTTTGCAAATGGAATTTCCTGGTGTTTTGATTTGTACTTATCACCTCTTGTCAGTGAAAGGAGTCTAGCTCCATCTTCTTTGCACCTTCTCTTCAGGTGTTAATAAGATCCCCTGCCATGCCTTCTTTTCTCTGGGCTAGACAGTCCCATCTCTCTCAGCCTTTCCTCATGAGATATGCTCCTATCCATTAATCAGCTTTGTGGCCCTTTGCTGGAATTGCTCCCTTGTCCTGGGGAGCCCAAAACTGGCTGCAGCACTCCACAGGTGCTGTGCTTCCTCTGCTGAGTGGAGAGGAAGGATCACTTTCATCAGACTGCTGGTGATGCTCTTCCTAATGCAGCACGGTATGCTGCTGGCTGACTTTGCCATGAGAATACTTTGCTGGCTCATAGGCAACTTTTTGCCCCCCAGGATTCCCAGGGCTTTCTTTTTAACCTTGCAAAGAACAGATCAGTCCCGAGCATGTGCTGGTGCCTGGGGTTGTTCCTCCCCAGGTGCAAGACTCGGCACTTCCCCTTTTTGAACTTCATGAGCTTCTTGTCAGCCCATTTCTCCAGCGTTTCATGGTCCCTCTGAATCGTAACACAAACATCTTGTCTACCAATCACTCCTCCCAGATTTTTATTGTCTGTCTCCCAGAAATGCTAGCTGGCATGGACCAAAACTATGCCGGGAATGAGCTAACAGTGAAGCAATATGCATGATCAGATGCTAATGGCTTGAATTCACTCTTCAGCCACCCCTGTCCAGTGTATTGATATGGGTGACACCTAAGCCAGGAAGGCACTGATTTATTTTTCCCTGTTAAGAAATAGTCAGAGTGTATAGTCTATATGTTATTCTGCTATGCTATAGTAAGAATTTCTTAAAGTTGAAGTACATATACCTGGAGTATAAATGTTTTTCTTTTACTAGTCAAGAGAACACTGAAGGTTTTCTCTCCCCATCCCCCCCAGTCTCCCCAGTGCCCCAATTCTGTTTTCTGTTCTTTGTTACCAAAACACTAGAATACTGTTTAAACTGTGTGTTAGACAGTCAGCCTCCACCATGACTGACACCAGAAATTCCAATCAAACCCCAATGATTTTAGTAAAGCCAACAGGAAAATAGCACTGATTTGTAACAGTAGACCAGCTAACAAGGGGATGTAGAACAAATGCTTGCACATGGAAACATGACAATGAAAGATTGATTAGAAGCAAATGCAAAATCAGCCTAGAGATAATGGTGACAACATTATGTGAATGATCTCTTTCTTTTCAGTTTGAACTTATGACCTTAAATAACTGATGTACACATTTGCTTATTTGACATCCAGATAGATATTTTTCCAAATTAATGGGATACTTTTATGTCAAATTATCTAAATTGTGTCTGGAATTATTTGCATCAGCAAAAGTGATATCTTATAATGGCCTGACTAAAACACACTCTACAAATTCAATATCAAAATCAATATCTAGCAGTGCAATATTTTGGCTTGATAAAAGTCTGTGATACATGCAAAGCTCCAAGGAGCTTGCAAAATTTTATTTCCTGTGACTGCAGAGTACTTTTGTACTTCTGTATGCATAATGAAGATGAATATAAAATTTAAAAAAAACCCACAAAATTAAACAGTAGACACAAAATTAAAATCTAGAAGGGAAGCCCTCGTTTGACTGAGATTAATAATACACCATAAGTATTCCAATAAGTCAGGAAATGAGCTCATGTGGTGCTTTAAGTGCAGTAAGTTGGATATGTCCACTTGTGTGAGTTCAAAAGGGAGGAAGGCACTGATTTATTTGTCTCTGTTACGAAATAGTCACAGCATATAGTCTAGCTGATATTCCATTGTAGAGATAAATAGGGAAAAATATCTAATATGACAGGGTAAGGGAAGAAGGAAGATTACACTGAAGTGCAAGACTGGAGAGCACATGAGAAATGACTAGCCCAAGCCTTTGAAGCAAATGGTATGAAACATTTTGCAAAGGATAGTGCCACCCTGTCATGGAAGTAAGCCTGATTCTGATTTATAAAAAGTGTATCAGTTTTATGCTACAATTGCTTGATTAATTTCAATTTATTTATAATAAAAGGAGGAAGAGCAGAATCAGGATGAAGTAATAAAAACATAGATCCTCCCTTGTCCTATACTTTGCCAAGATACTGATAATGTACACATGCCATGAAGCTGTGCCAGTCGGATGTGTTGAAAACAGTTATTTATGCTACACAGTTGTGGAAATCTGTTTCATATTCTGAGCAAGATTCTGATACCTTTGTGGTTAATATTGAATCAGTGGTTTTAAGCACTCACATACATAAAATTTAGCAGATCCAATGTGTCATGATAAAATCAATGCTTTGTTAAAATATGTTAAAATCTGAAGATGCTTGTAATAGTTGAAAGGCTGAAATTTCACCAGCAGAACATAACATGAACCCTAACATTTTTTATGACATTTAAATAGCAGAATATGAGAGGTTTGCATAGTTTTTAAAGAAAGCTTCATATGAGAGTTTTCTGCATAAATTAGCACTGGCAGCACAAGGGAAGCTACAGGACATGTTATGTTAGAAAGTGCTTTGGATAAAGCTGTCAAGTGCAGGGCTATAGAGTATCAAAGAAAGCATTGAAAATGTGTCCAGCCCAACAGGTAAACTCAAAGGCAGTTGAATTTTTCACTGTAATAAATAAATGTTCTCGGTATGTATAGGATTTTATAAATACACAGAAAGGTACAAAACCTAGCTCAGGCACATTAACTGGACAAGCAGAAAGAAACATCAAAAACAAATGAACATTAACAATGAAAGGGAGATGAAAAGCATGCTGAGAAAAGCAAAAGAAAAATATTTTAAATAGTCTTCAAAATGTATTTTTACTTCTTTTTAAGAAGAGTGAATGCTGTCTGACAAAAGCAATATAAAACACATTGCATTGTTTTGGTTGACTTGAAGTGCCATGCTTTAGAAAGCATTACTTATGAAAATGCAGCAGCCATTCTGAGCGCTGCTTAGTGGCAAGCACTCAGCATGCTCTGCCTTTGACATGGTGTTCTCTGATCTCAGGCAAAAGCTGGAAATCCATTAATATTTCTGAACAAACTGTATATCCATTTTTTCCCCTTTTCTCCACTTTTGATTTGTTCACAACTGTATTGTAAAATTCCGGAAAGTGTAACTGGAATTTTTCTTAATAGTTTCCTAAATAATAATTCAAGATCTTTTACAGACTTGTATCAAAAATTTCAGTTTGTAGTATTATTATACACTTAGGATCCTCGAGAGCTGATTTATGTGCTGTGATTTTGCTCCAGTACATATATTTAAAATACATGAAGAATTCTACTCTGGCCACAGGGTTTGCATTTGGAGTTATGATTACCTCTAACAATTACACAGAATGTTAAGAGATTAGTATTCAATAAACAAACAAAAATACTTCTTTTTACTCAATAGTCAAACAGCCCATGTGGGTTTGTATTTACTCTTTAGTTAGGAGCTTTAAATAATCATAGCAATAGTGTTGTTGCATAAGGTAGAATGGAGACTATTTTTTATTAAAGAATCAAATTATATGCAGGAACACAGGTGAGCTTTCAGGTGACTGTCATAGCCTTTTCAGGTCATCAATCTGGTTATTTTCCCAGAAAACACTGATGCTGATGTGGCTATTCTGATAGTGGCAATTCTTTTGACTCAACAGTTATTCGCAGAGATATTTTCCTTTCATTAGTTCACATCCAGGAAACACACAGTAGATTTCATTTATTTTACTTGTCTGAACAACAAGATGGGAAACATTTAGTCAGACCTTTTATGACTGTTTAATTCTAATGAAAGACTCTCCAGAAGTCTTGTATTTCTGCCACACAGTAGGAAAAGGAACTACAGTATTTAATTTATTTTAATAAGTTGCTAGAGGACGATCAGCAACAGAATTGTTTCTCCTTTGTGATCTGAATTTACAGTGTCCCTGGCATGCCATACCCAGCAAGAATAAATAGCTTCAATTGCCAGTGCTATTTCTCCTTAAACAGAATCTCTTTATGTGCAGAAGTTGGGGCTATACCACACTATATCTGTCTTTCTGTTATGAAAGCATATGATCTCATATTCTCTGTCCCTACTTAAAGATGTGCATTAGTACTTCAATGCTTTCATGATCAGGGGTAGATTGTCTTCCTTAGGGTGACACCTGCATACACAGTTAAGGGTGATACAAAAGGACTAGCATCAGGAAATTTCTTCAAGCACGTGTGTGGGAGGTTAGTACCATGCTACCCTGGAATAGGGTAGTATTTTTTAATTGGCTCTACTCATTTTTCAATTGGAACACACATTTTGTTATATAATTTAGAAGTCACCAGAAACTATTAAAGGAAGAAACTATTAAAGAAACTATTAAAGGCAGTTTTTATATGTTCAGTAATTACAGTTAGTTAGACCCCACTGTGCCTCTATGGCCTGCGATATTAAGTTTTTGAGTACAGAGCAAGAAGACAAAACCTCATCCTTTTATACTTAGTGAGTTAACTTTTCCACTTTCCCTGCTGTGTCTGGCTGAACTCAATTCAAAGATGCAGAGGTGAAGAGCCAAGTGAAAATGGACAACATCAGTCTAGGTCAAAATATTACCCTATGCAATTCAGTTTCAAAGGACATCTATAAGCAGCCATTAAAATTCTAATATCCGAGTCTTAGACAAAATTTAAAGAGAGGAGCAGATGACCAAACATTAATCAGGTCTCTTGACAAAGGTTAAAGGAATGGAAAGTGATAATAACTCATCCTTGCTATAGTTTTCACATAATCATCTTATGGCCTACCTAGGTTACTGAGCTGTATGTCATCCTAAAGTGCATGAGTAGGGACTGAACCTTGTTTCTCCCTGCTAATAGTTCTTCTTCAAGTTTTCGTAGTGTTAACTATTTCTTTGTTTTCACATTTTGTGCCTTGCTGTCCTAAAACTTCCAATAAGAATTGACAAACAAACAAACAAACAAATCTGGTTGTCATATTCTCTGAGGTCCTTAAACTAAATCTTATTTTTTCATAGGTCTTGTAATAGACTGGATTTATTGTTGTGTCAGCTTACACTAGGCAAGCCTCTTATTATAGTCGCTCTTTAATAGCTCATAGAGAAAGACCTTTGAGAAAATGTAGACAAACTACAGAACACATACAATTATTTATGTTTACTTGTCTTAAGGGGGCAGCAGCAGCACACTGTGCATCTCGAGAGCTACATTTGTCTGCTCTGCCTGTGGACAAGATTAAGTGCAACTCTTTATTCAGTAGTAGAGCTTAATGGGATCTCAGTGATGTTTCTCGTATCAGGTCTTTATGAAAACAAAGTCCAATGTTTCAGTCTGATAGTGTTCATTTTCTGACATTTGTTAGAAACGTAAACAATTTAATATCGTGTTGAGGTACTTGGTATGTGTCACTGTAGTTTGGCTGGACAGGTATACGGCTGCTGCTGTGAGCAGCAGCCATGTATGTGTGTTTTCACAAACATAACTCATCTGGAATTGCTTTCTGTAGTCATTACTGAGGCCTAGGGGACATAATATGGAAATAATAGAATGCAAATTTACTCTGGCACCACTCTTTAAAAGCCACAAGGTTTCTGTACTTTGACATACTGAACTCTAAATGTCTTACACACAACACACTTGATCTAATATGTTCTGAATCACTGTCATGTTCTCCTCAAGTATGATACTTAGTAGCCTTTTGCCTGCTTTCAGAAGCCAATTTCTAAACAAGTTAATAGCTGTCCCTCAGCTTTCCTTTAATACTGTATCTTGTTAATTCCATATCCCATCTACTGTATCAAGTCACAAATATTTCCACCCAGGTAAAACGCTATGAATCAATGGAATTCAGATCAAATATCTGGTATCAGTCTATGTGATTGTGGGATGCCGGACTAGTCCAGGCTTGTTGGTGCCGAATACAGGGCCATTATGACCCAGCAGAAGGGGCCCTGGGGGAGTCCAGCTTGGGCGAGAGCAGGGATTGAGCAACTTGCTTATCTTGCACTGATAAGCACCGGACCTGAACAGGGGTAGGAGATGAGCAATTTGTTCATCTTAACAAGCAGTGGCATCTGACGGGTCTACTCCTTAATCAACTAAGTGACGCCTGGGGTGAGGGGGAGCCTTCACAGCTTGAAACTAAACACACCACCGCTCCTCTGTACTGAATGCCTTTGTTCTCTGCCACTTCCCCCCCCCCAGCCCCGATCAACTGCACAACAAGCCTTGTTAAGGGCCAATCGGCACACAATACCTGACTTAGTCCCACCTCGCCAAAAGTATAAATCTGGCATTTAGAATCCTCTTTTTTGAGGACGAGAACTCCAACTATCCAGACGGGTCGACGGGCCTGGACCTCTCTCCTCCCCAAGCAGGGACGCCTCTTTGATAAGATTTGCGCCTCCGATTATGTCGGATGTTACCCCAGGAAAACTATCATTAACAAAAGCGCTGAACTATTAACTTGAGCTCAAAATTGTTGCAGTAAGTGCATTTATCAACGGCAATTCTGAACTTTTATATCTGTTGCCTCAATAAATTACTTATTTTTCTTTTCAACTTTGCGAAACTGTTTCAGTGAAAGTCCTTAGTGGGGCTCTGACAGGCAAACGTTGACTCTGATATGTGGCTACACATATAATCCTTAGACATAAACCGTTGACCAAGTCTGGGACTAAGACTGGACCTAGCCGCACCTAGGCTCCTCTCTGAGAAGGAGTTTAGAAAGCAAGGGGGTCCTTTCTGAACCTCGTGACTCAACGGGAGGGCCTCCCTCAGCCACACATCAGACTTGTACCCTTTCACGCGGCAGTGATGAGAATCAGTATTTTACGAAGTGTCTTCCCAAAGCAAATATATATTTCTTCTGTAAGTGACTTTATCTGCGAAATCTTCAGATGCCTTTAAATGCACATAACTGCTACTTAGTAAAGTTTTGGGAGACTGAAACTGCATAGGAATAGAGAAGATAACACCCAAATCAGTACATCTCTGCATGTGATGTCGAGAAAAGAAATAGCTGATACTATAGCTAGTTTTGTTTTTCATAAAATTTAGCTCTATTCATCAGCTATGCATTGTATGCAAATAGTGAAGCTGAAGGTAACAACTATGTTGTCCAAAATTTACTGACTAATCAGTCAATAATAAAGTGATGTAATGATCAGTGGCAGTTATATTAGAATGGCCACTTATAGTGAAAAACCCCAACTGTTGAAAGAAAGGCATTTTTGTTGTGAAAAGGTACAGTTACCAAATTACTGTGATAATCAGATAAATGTAACACCTTACACTATGGCTATAACTGACCCAAAAGGGGGCAATTTTGCTGTCTATAAAGTTGGTCTTTTTGTATGTATGCTGTTGTTGTATGCAACTGCATATTGAATTCTGTTGTCATCATCATGTGTGAAAGCAAACTTCATCCAGTTTTCATGCTTGGAATAATTTTGATTTTTAAACAATCAGAACTCTAAGGCAAAGGTGAACAAAGTGTATATGACTTAAATACTTTTCATATCTTCTGTGTCAAGTGATACACCCATTCTGTCTTTGGAAATGGTAGCTGCACCTGCAGGCTCACAGACCTGAGCGAAAAAAAAAAAAATAAAAGAAGCTACACTCCTCTCCCCAAGCAAATACAAATATAAGTCCATAATAATAATAATAATAATAATAATAATAATAATAATAATAATAATAAAAACCCTGCAATGATGCAATACAAAGAAAGCAATGGTAGAAAAAAACATTTTCCCACATTAGATATTCTGGACCTCATTTTTGTGTGAAGCTACTGTGCTTCCACAACACAATAGACAGTTTTCCTTAATTTTAGAGAAGTGTTGAGAAAGAGCGTGCTCCTGAGAGGTATAGTGTACCACCTGTATGGTAAAGACCATTAATAATATTCAGTGTCTGAAAGAAGTTTTCAGAGTATTCTTATCTCACAGAACGGAACACAGCTATAGGAAAATACAGTCAAATCAGGTTGTTTGCCCACATATTGGCAGTAGGCACATAGCATCCATTGTTACAAGAACCTCTGTAAGGTGAATAAAAAGTAAGAAACATACAAAGATCACAAAAATGTAAACCAAGAAATCCTACTGAAGATATTTCACCATTTTAATAGTAATAGGGGGAAAGTTTTGAAGTTGTTCTTCTTTATACGTTTGTGTATTTTTCCTCATTTCCTCTCTATAAACATGTAAGAAAGATGAGAACAAATGAGGGTGTTTAAAGTTTGACCAGAATCATAGAATGATTTAGGTTGCAAAAGACCTTTAAGATCATCAAGTCCAACCATTAACCTAGCACTGCCAAGTCCAACCACTAAAAAACGTCCCTAAGCACTACATCTACCTCCAGGGATGGTGACTCAACCATGATGTTGTCAACAGCCTTTTCGAGTGCCTTGACAACCTTTTTGGTGAAGAAATTTTTCCTAACCTCCAATCTAAACCTCCCCGGGACAACTTGAGGCCATTTCATCTTGTACTATCACTTGTTACCTTGGAAAAGAGACCAACACCCACCTGGATACAACCTCCTTTCAGGTAGTTGTAGAGAGCGATAAACTCTCCCCCAGCCTCCTCTTCTCCAGACTAAATAACAATCCCAATTCCCTCAGCCACTCCTCATAAGATTTGTTTTCTAGACCCTTCACCAGCTTTGTTGCCCTTCTTTGGACATGCTCCAGCACCTCAATGTCTTTCTTGTAGTGAAGGACAGGACTCGAGGTGCGGCTTCACCAGTGCCGAGTACAGAGCGACAATCACTGCCCTAGTCCTGCTGGCCACACTATTTCTGATACAAGCCAGGATGCTGTTGGCCTTCTTGACCACCGGGGCACACTGCTCACTCATGTTCAGCCAGCTATTGACCAACACCCCCAGGTCCTTTTCTGCCAGGCAGCTTTCCAGCCACTCTTCCCCAAGCCTGTAGCATTGCATGGGGTTCTTGTGACCCAAGCGCAGGACCCGGCACTTGGCCTTGTTGAACCTCATACAGTTGGCCTCAGCACATCGATCCAGCCTGTCTAGATCCCTCTGTAGAGCCTTCTTACCCTCAAGCAGATCGATACTCCTGCAAACACCGCTTATGACTGGCCACCAGCTGGATTTAACTCCATTCATCATAACTCTTTGGGCTCAGCCATCCAGCCAATTTTTTAACCAGTGAGGATTATGCCTGTCCAAGCCATGAGCAGTCAAGGAGAATCCTGCATTGCTCAACAAGATCATAATATGCTGAATTGTCTGGGCTAGGTGAGACAATAAACAACAGCATAAGGATGCTCTGTTTTTTTTCCTAGGTTTGTCTCTTTGCTCCTCCATTTTGCATTGTGCCTGAGAGAACCTGTGCACCCTTCCACACATTGTAATATGCTTCATATGATCACCTCACATAGCTGTTCTCCTTCTTGCCATAATAATATATTGGACAGAAAACGCTAAATGGCATCTGATTATAAATATAATTTCAATGATTCTATAATTCCAAGACCTCTGATTTTTAAAGATCAACTTCCTTATTAGAAGTGTCCTGATCAATACTCTGTGGAAAAGTGAAACTATCCTTGTAGGCCTGGTGCCTGAAGATGCTGAACACAGCATAGTCTCTGCTATAGCTATCTAACCTGGTTCATTTATAGCCTTTATATCCTATAATAACTTTAAATGTGTTCTCTGATTTGGGGCAAGAACCCCCAAAACCAATACATGAAAAGTTGCTTATTTTAGAGTAAACGTGTTTTCAGTTATCATGAAAAACATTTGCTGTTTTTGGTAATGAGATAACAAAACTGTAAAGGTGTGTTTGCCTTCATGGTAAATCTGGTGGTTTCGGTCTGATCATCCACTGCTTCAGACACTGACAGTGATCAGAACATACTGCTTCAAGCTTTTTTCATCCTCCCAGCTCAGATGATTTCAGTGCACTGTTTCATATGCCACTATCCACTCTAGAAACGGTGGCAGACTGAAGAAAACAGGATGTCTTAGAACTGGCCTTAGGCACTAGGAAGCAGGCAGCTACTTGAGTCAGAAGGCTGTCCTGTTGTGCCAATGCCCATGGAAACACTGAGCAACACTTATTGTAAAAATGCTTACCCTGAATACCCCATTCGCTATTGCTAGTGAGAAAGGAGTCAGAATGCATTGGGGACTAAGATGGGAGGGATGAAAATGACACTTATTTTAAATAACCACAGCTTTCTGTAAACCTCTGTCTCAAAAAATGGCATGCTGTTGTCTTAAGGATTTTGTCCTCATCCTCAGGTGAGGATTTGATTGTACCTACCCTGCTGAAAAGCTCTGAGACTTCAAGCTTAGAAACTGACATGTAAGATTTTAAAGCCCTCTAAAAGCAGTCCTCAGAAGTTGCATCTGCAGCAGTAAGAGAAGGTTGGTTTGGTTTAGTTTGGGGGGCTTTTCAGCATGTTTTTTGTTTTTTGTTTGTTTGTTTTCCCTAAATGCAGATAGATTGCATTTTGCTTTTACTTTTTAATGTGGATAATACTGGTCTGAAAACGATTCCCTAAAATGAAAGCTGTTCTTGTGTCTCCAAATATGGTAAATGTAACAGCAGCAATGTTTAGGCTGCAAGAGAGTACAGAATTGTTCTGAATAATTTCTAGAAAGTGGGCCCAGACACAAAAGGCACATGTGAAATGTCAGGGTGACAGAATGAGGCTGTGCAAAGAATGTAGTCCCTCAAATAAAAAAACACTGCACACAGTTGATGGAAACAATAAAGCATATGAAATTGTCCAGGAGAATGCCATGACACATGAGATCTGCACAGAGGAAGGATGACTTAACAGTAAAATAAATACAGCTCTCTCTTACTTTAGTAGTTTTGACAGTCTGTGTTATAGGCTATGTCAAAGACAGTCTAAGGGGGAAACTATCAACTTCAAGAAGGTCAAAAAGTTATACTGCCCACCATGCTGATTCAGCACAGTGGCATTTATCAAAGCACACAGGGTTCTCCTACAGTAAAGAAAGCCTTCCTGGGCATCAGGAGAAATCTGACATTTTTTTTGTTTCCTGCAGGCTCCTGGGTTTTGATGCCAGGAAGGACATCTGCGGAAACTGGCTAAAAAGTTGGCAAACCATGGCAAGTGCCAAGGAGAGTGATTTATCTCCTTCTAACCCATTTGTAGGAGATCTGTGCCCTAATATTTATAGTAAAAACATCACAGCAATGAAATGCTTAACAGTGATTTTTTTTTAAGTGCTTATGTTTAAAAAAAGGGAAAAAAAAAAAAAGAAAGAACAGAAGAAAAATTGCAAACCCAAACTGAGACATGTAAGAATCAAGAACTGAAAACCATATTGAATCCTACCTTTTTTTTTTCCATTATAGACAGCATTCAAATAATTCTTTTGAAAATCCAAACTTCATAGGCTGCAGTTTAAGAGGTTTTTTCCCCGCATGGAAAGTAATGGCAATAATATGAGAAATTTTCTACTTTCTGTCCTATAATTACTTTACTTTTACTTTAAAGTAATAGCCAATACAATCACATAATAGAAAGTGTGGTTTAATTTGAGATAGTTTGACTTCCTATTTCTAAGCAGCTTTATATGAAAGCTCAATGCATGAGCTATGGTTGTTTCATAATTTATCACTCTGGAAGCTTTAGCTTTACGTATTAGGAATAAATCTATGACAAAAGGTTGAAGGTAAGAGCTTTTTTTATATTAAAAGGATGCAGGTAATGTACACAACCTTTCAGGATCTAATTATACTACCCCTCCTCTCATTTTCACCAGATGTTGGATTTGAGACACTATCAGTAAAGCGAGGGGGACAATTTGTAAGATCTTGAGCTTATGCAAAGAAGTCTGAAAATTACCACATTCAGTGGGTCTAATAAAATAAATAATATTTTCTTAAGGGCACATCCTGTCATATGGATAGCAAGCCCAGGGGACTTAAACCATGCAGAACATCAGTGTATTAAGACTCTGCTTTTCACCCAAATAAAATCCATATCTCTGTGGAGCAGTTCCTGTTTCTGAACAGATCATGAAGGCACTGTCATACCCTCCTCTCCTTGCACCCAAACCCTGTGCAAACAAACATTCTCTCTGATCTTTGAGGAATGTGGATTTTTCCAGTGACTCTCCACAGAAAGAAAATGTTGAAATATATCTTAGAGGGTCAAAAAGGTTGGCAATTGCTGTTTCACTAATGATTTTTGGTATATTAGGAAGATATTTCTGGAAAATAAGTAGTTATTCCTCTGTTCATTTTTTTCCATAACAGAAGAAGGGTACTGAAAAGCAAATGCAAAGCCCCAAAAACAGAGTGACAAAAACTCTGATAGTAAATTACTGTTGTACTGACAACAGAGTGAGTGTTCTTCAGGACATGTATGGATTATCTTTCAATTCACAAATAAGGAAAAATTTACTATAAGCTCCAAAATAATCATCAGAAAAGGACAGAGAGCAGAGCTCATTATCTGGCCCAACTCAATGACTGTTTTAGGAATAACAATTCCGCAAACCAATAATTGGATTTCATTCATCCCGGTATTTTTTCCTACTGACAGTAATATGCTGCATAGAAAAAGAGGGAAATTACTTACATGAGAAGCAGAAGGACTTCAGTTCAGTAAACTCACATTAGGTGTTCAAAAGATGTGTCATAAGCAAAATAAAACTTTAGATGGAAACAAAAGTCTTAGTAATAGTTCTGTGTTTTGGAAAGCTGTGTCATACATTACAAAAAATTGCTGCCCCATTTGCTGAATTCTTGAGATTGTATATCTATTACAAAGTAAAACAAGTATCTATCAGTTTAGGATTATTACCATAGTAAGAAAAATGTATACTTAAATAGTTCATTATCAAAAGTATTATGCTGGATGGAGGAGATGAGTAGATTACATACTCCAAAAAATGAGGTCTTTCATAATGAAGCTGTGGCTACCAGACCAATCGAATCTGTTGTCCATGTTCTTCACAGGTGGTTTACACCTGTGCAACAGAGTTGATCTGTTTGGGAAGCCGTAAACTACCATGCATGTGCAGAAATAATTCTGCAGAGTCTGTGCAGGTGTGTGGTACTTCCAAGAAACTTTGAACCTATGGAGCTTATGATATGGACCATCTGTTTATCAGATACAGATACAATGTATAAGCCCTCCGAATAGGAGGACTTCACTCCTATTGGGAAACTTCCCAAACTCACTTCACTTGTAGTACTTACTGCAAGTGCAGTCATTTCCATTTGGAAAAACAAAGCAGAAGAAAACAACCCTTTACAAAGAGTGTGTGCAGACACTTTATATGAGGAGTATGAGAAATAAGAAAGATCTTTTCCTAGTTCATCCAATCAGATGAAGTTGGCCCTCTATTATTGACGTGGTTTAGCCCCAGCCGGTAGCTAGGTGCCACGGGCTGCTCACTCACCCCTCCCCTGGCGGGCTGGGAAGGAGAACGGAAAAACAACGGCAAAGCCTCGAGGGTTGGGATAAGGGCAGTTTACTGGGACAGCAAGGGAGAGGGAAACAAGCAACAACAGCACTGATAACAGATATTCACAATGGGTGATAACAGAGAACAATTTACCGATCCCATGACCGACCGACCGACCGACCGACCAACCGACCCACCGGACGCTCAGCCTGTCCCGGAGCCACACCCAACCCGCCCCGGCCCGACTAGCCCCCTTTTATGGTGAGCATGACGTCATATGGTATGGAATAGCCCCCGGCCAGCTTGGGTCACCTGTCCTGGCTCTTTGTGAAATTAACTCTATCCTTGCCAGAACCAGGACAGGAATAGAAATCTCTGCTGCCTTAACAAAGCATATAGGGATTTATTATAAGGAGTCTGGGAAAGAGCTGTACTGACCTCCATCGCCTATCTCCTTGTCATTGTTCTGCACGTAACTGTACAGTTGTGAACATTGCAGGACCTGCAACTTTGAATTCAAAATTGCTTTGCCATTGGTTGGAATACTCACCGGACCATAACTTGCTGCTGCCACTGATTTTTTGATTAATCAAAGTCCCCTTTTGGAAGGTTTATTAAGGAGAAATCCCTATAAAAAGGGTATGCCTGAAATGGCACATATTTATATTTAGATTTTGTTCTCGGCTCACCAATATCATCAGTTCACTGATGAGATAAAAGTGGCATGATTCTTCCACTGCCAAAAAGTTCAAAGTTATTTTTCTACAATTTTTTTTTTTCAAAATAAAATATCTTATGTTATTGCCACCATGAAGACACTTTGATTTTAAATAATACTTTAAAGGACTGCAAGTTTTGCTTTGCTGGAACAACATTTTTTTCTGGGATGGAAGTAGAACATCAAACTTAATCACTGAGCAGCATTTTTGCTACTTTTGCCTTTCAAGAAACAGTATCTTCATCCAGGTATTTTAACTGTGTCTAGAAAGGAAACCATCCTTAAATTTCTGGAAAACATACACACAGCATAAAATTAATGCAAATTGGAAACCAAGATGTTAAGAAACATATTCCACCTACGATACCAGTGTTAGGTATGACAGTTTCCTACAGGATGTCCCAAACAATGTCTACCTCAGTCAAATATGCACAATTCCAAATAATATTTTGTAAGGAGTTCTACATTCAGATACAAGCTTTGCTCCTTATTTGAGATATATAATTACTGACTTAATATACATGACAGAAGGATTTTGAGTTATTCTTACAGAATAGAGTTACATTGACTTTGAATTGATCCTAGAAGCAGTTCAGTGCCCTCACCTCCTGAAGTCTTTAGTGAAAGCTGGAAGCCTTCTGTAAGTTACAGGAAGATATCTTTGGTCATGTTTTATACTTCTGCTAAACATACAGACAGCTAAATTGTTTAAAGCAAGGAATATAAGAAATTAAGTTTGAACTATTCTCTTTGTATGCTCCATAAGTAGGCTTCAACTTTTAGGAGACTTTGTTATGCAGAAAAATCTACTAAAAATCATGTAGTTATATTTCATTGTTATACTGTATTTTAAAACTGTTCATGCCACCCATAACTTTGGTTATTTATGATGTAATCACAGAATGGTGAGAGTGGAAGGGACCTCTGGAGTTCATCTAGTCCAACCCCCTGCCCAGGCAGGGTCACCTACAGCTAGGTGCCCAGGACCATGTCCAGACAGATCTTCAGTATCTCCAAGGATGGAGATTCCACCACCTGTCTGGGCAACTTGTGCCAATGTTCCAGCACCCTCACAGTGAAAAAGTGTTTCCTGATGTTCAGAGGGAACCTCCTGTGTTTCAGATTATGCCCATTGCCTTTGATCCTGTTACTGGGCACCACTGAAAAAACCCTGGCTCCATCCTCTTTGCACCTTCCCTTCAAATATTTATATACATTGATAGGATCCCCCTGACCATCCTCTTCTCCAGGCTGAACAGTCTCAACTCTCTCAGCCTTTCCTCTTAGGAGAAACACTCCAATCTCTTCATTATCTTTGTAGCCCTTCATTAGACTCTCTACAGTATGTCCACATCTCTCTTGTACTGGGGAGCCCAGAACTGGACAAAATACTCCAGGTGGGACCTCACCAGGGCTGAGTAGAGGGAAAGGATCCCTTCCCTTGACCTACTGGCAACACTCCTGCTAGGGCAACCCACGACACCATTAGCCTTCTTTGCTGCAAGGGCACATTGCTGGTGCATGTGATCGATCATGTAAATACATTTGTATTATAATGGGAAATTTGTTAAAAAGGAAAAAGAAAATTAAAGAGGTTTCTAGAGGATAGACTGAGACCATTTCAATTAAGAAATGCCATAGGAAAACAGCATGAAAACAACTTAGAAATTCTCATTATGTGTGAACTTTATTGGAGAACAAAAATTACTGTTATATTTTGCAATTTACAGTTTGTGAAAAACTACTGAAAAGAGTTTTAGAGTTGTCATGGAAAACCAGTTGCTTTTGTGAACAACAAGCTTGCAGTTATTTAGGACTCTCTTTCCCACCCCTCATCAACAACTTCCTTCTGCTGATAGCCATCAGTTCTCTGAAAAGAAAACTTATTCTTTTATAGAGTGAATGAATTGTAAGGAAAAAAATTCAAGTCCACATCACACATGACAGCTTAATGGGTGCAGTGGAAATGGAAAGCCTGACATCACTCTAGGGGGATTAAAAAAACCAAAAATGATGCAACCCTTTATTTCTCTCCTTTAATTCAGACTTACTGACAGGATGTAAATCTCATCAGGAGCTTCCTGTAAATCTTAGCCATGCATCCCACTGCCTGGCTCTACCCAGTCCAGTCCCATCCCTGGAGCAGTGAGCGGGTTTGTGCGCAACCTTTGTGCTGTGTGATGAGTCAAGAACCACCTTGTCAGCTCTTTAAGCTCCTTATCCACCCAAACTGAAAAAAAAAAATCATTAATTACTCTGTCCAAACCTTCAACGCTGACAATGGGCAGCCAGGCCTGACACCACTGTCCGTCTTGCCCATGATCCTGAAATCACAGGCACAGCCTAATGCACAGGTCTTGGCCCCTCAGTTCCAGCTTCTGCCCCTCTCAGAAGCTTTTGCTGTTACACTGAGGTCCCTTCCATGCCTCAACCAGTCCCTGCCCCATCACACGTCAATGCTTCTTCAGCACTCAGACAGAGAAGAAAAGACCTGTTGCAGCAAGGGATAACTGTCTCTGTTTTTTTTTAATTAAGAGATGGTGGTTTGGTGGCCCAAACTGCGGTGTTTAAGCCAAGAAGAGGTTAAAATTTCAATGAGTCAGGGTCTAAAATTTATATAAATGTCTTACAGCAAGGCTGAGGTCTTATATTTTAGAATTTGCTGTACAAAATTAAAACTAGCCATTATAAAAAAAATTATGCATAAAGTATTTTTTTAAAAAATTGTTAACTCTAGTGATACAAATGATATCTTTTTACTGTCACTGGTTCCTACATTTTTATTAGCTTTAGTGTCCACAGTTTCAAAAGTAAGATTGTTACTTATTTTATATAATTACATTATAGAAAAAAAGCGACATTTAATATGTTCTTGTAGTGAATTGACAATTTTCCATTTTCAAGAGTAAGACTGGAAGGAAGACCATACCTTTAAAATCTTTCTGAACTAGAACTAGAATTTCTGAAAACCTTAAAAAAAAGGCAACAAAGAACTGTTTATCAAAAATCATATCTATACCAATGAATGCCTGCATGCCAGCATGCACACATGTGTGCATGTATGTGTGGCAGGTAAAACAAAGTCAAACAATAAAGAAACGCTATGACAGTGCCTCTAAGTTAAGGCTTTTTGTCTTCATGCTAATGTCCTCAATCTCCCAGATTATATTAAATTTTCCATTATGTACTGTGACGTTGTTTCATGATGAAAAGTGGATACAGAAGACCACTGCTGTCCCAACTGCTTTGCATCAGAGAAAATGCATTCCTTATGGAAGGGGCTTATGTGATATATTTGGATGGAAAGATTTTATTTCTTGTCCATATGTGTGTTCAGCAAACTCTTTCTTTTGTTCTTCCCTGTGAAAATGTGCCGCACACATTTTCCACAGAAAGTAGAATTTTAAGAATAATTCTGTAATTAAGAATATTTAAGAACTTGCAAGAATTAAAACCATACTATTTTATTTGAAAATCATTCTGACTTAGGAGAAGGAACTGGTAGCCGATTAGCTAAATGCATACATACATATTGGTACGTATGCATGTGTATACACATCTACATATACAAAAAACCATACATATATCTATATAAATATGTTTGTATGTGTAGACCTGTATCTACTTGTATGTCTCTATGTATCGAGAAGGAGAAAGGAGAGCTATTTGTTGATTGTTTTTAATACTTTGGCACTACAGTTCATTTGCTATGGTCCTTCAGTGCTGTCACAGTAAAACTACTGCGACACAAACGAAGAGATATACTTTTGGAAGCATAGAATTGTTTTGGTTGGAAAAGACCTCTAAGATCATCAGGTCCAACCGTTAACCCAGCACTACCAAGTCCAACCACTAAAGCGTGTCCCTAAACACCACATCTACACATCTTTTAAATACCTCCAGGGATGGTGACTCAACTACTTCCCTGGGCAGCCTGTTTCAGTGCCCAACCATTTTAGTGAAGAAATTTTTTCCTAATATCCAATCTAAACCTCCCTTGGCACAACCTGAAGCCATTTCCTCTTGTCCTTATCACTTGTTACCTTGGAAAAGAGATCAACACCCACCTCAGTACAATCTCCTTTCAGGTAGCTGTAGAGAGCAATAAGGTCTCTCCTCAGCCTCCTTTTCTCCAGACTAAACAATCTCAGTTCCCTCAGCCACTCCTCGTAAGAATTATTCTCTAGACCCTTCACCAGCTTTGTTGCCCTTCTTTGGACACGCTCCAAAGATCCAATGCATCCCAACATCCCTGCGGCAGTGGCATGTTTTAATAGTGACTCATGTTGCATGGCCATTCTTACCCTAAGGCAGTTCCTAAGTAGGAACATTTAGTTCTCTGCATCGTTTTTAAGCATAAATATCTTTTCACTGGAGACCAGGCTAATCTCCTAGCTCATTTCTTTCAAGCATTTTACAAGTTTTAAACAGTCATTCTCTACGATGTAAGGTCTATTTCAGTTAACCCTGATTGAAATGTTCAGTTTTATTACTAGTTTCTCTGTGGACCTTATTAAATTAGGATTTCACTGCCTCACAAACTTCAAAGACCATATTCTCATGATATATATTTGACAAAATTTTTAATGTTTTGAGGACAAATTTAAGGCATAGTTTAAGTAATTCACTAAAAGTCATGTAGGAGAAATGTGTCAAAGGGGGTGCTATGCGCCTACCACCTGCTCATTATTCAGTGTCTTGATCACTATACAGTCTTCTGGTGAGTCATAGGTTGTGGTGTATGATAGGCATGGACTCTGTAGGGTTCAAGTACAGAATCAACTTTATTACAGAATTTTCTGATTATATAGTATTTCTTGTTAAAAGGGGAGGCTCTTTTATTCCCCAATCATCACCCGATTCGTGTTCCCCGCAAGATCTGTTATTCTGTTTTTCTCTTGCACCTGGCAGGCACCTGGCTGTCTGTTCTCAGCTCCTTATCTCCTGAATTCGGCCAGTCACGTTATTTACGAGCTACTGAAGAATGCAAGGCCTGTTTTGTGCATATCTTTTCTTTGAACTGCTGTTTTTCGCTGCTTTAGCACACGGGTCAAAATTGCACATTTCCCATGCCATCTTTATTCACTAAAGCGTTGTTCTCCACAATAGGTGGCCTGGATCCCGCAATCAATAGAATTATTCAGGTGCTTAAAATTATGCACAAGATGAAATACATTGCAAGATCAAAGGTTCAATGTGCTTACCAATTTATGGACAGTATAGTGGGGAGGCTAGGTAGGGGTCAAGGAGAAATTAAAATCTTCATGACAAGGTGTGATATGTGTGATCCTGGGTGTGATATGGTAATTGATCCTGAATCATTAAGAGTAAAAAAGAGTTACAGCTAAATTCACTGTAGTAGAAGACCTATTGCTTGATGTTTGGTTTTTTTTCTGTTGAGCTCAGTGAACTTTCTGCTACAATTTTAGACATACATATTACTCTTACACTCTGAGGGAACAATTAAATTTTATTGTGCAATTTGTATCCCCCACATAAGTGGTTTAAATCTCTATCTTTTTCTCTTGGAAAGTAGAGGTAAATTTGTAGTAAAGAAAGGATTAATTAATCTTAATTGTTGCAAGTTAGTATTACAGACTGGTATGAATGGCAAAGACATGAATGGAAACCAAAATGTTGTGGAAAATAGAATGCATCAGTAGATGTGGCTGCACAGTCCATCTCAGTGATGCTGGGAAAGCTTAGGGATGTAGAAAAAATGTCCTATAACAGCTGTTCCAGCTCTGCCATCTTCATTGTCACATAGATTTTTTCCTGACCTCAACACAATGTGATATTGCCAGAATTAGAGAAATGCAAGACATAAGTTTTGTAATGCACTTTGATAAATTGCTTTAGTTTGAAAATCAAATTAAAGCACAAAACATAATTTTATTTTTTTTTTAAATCCCTATAAAATTTTGCTGAAACCTATTTGAATCTTACTGAACTTAATGGAAAATAAAATAAGCACTAAGAAAAGGAAAGGGAAAGAGGACATATCTTCAACTATTTTAAACTGGAATACTATTTTCCAAAATTGCAGTATACAAGTATAATTTAGTGTCTTTTCTCTGTTGTGAAATGCAGGCTACTGTTTTGCATAACCTAGAATTTGAAAAAGGACAGTTTTGATGTTCTCAGTTAAATGACTTTGTAATGTTAAGTACACTGGCCAGAAGTTACTTATACCAAACAACAAATTGAAGTACTTTTCTGTCAAAATAATGATGATGATGACAATAGCAACAACTAATTAAAATAATGTTTCAGATTACATATAAATGATGCTGACTTATGAATGCTGTAACTTAGTAGTAAATAGAAATTGAAATAAGTAGAATTTAAGATAGGTAGATCCATTGATAAAAGGATGGTTTGGTGCTGAGATATCCAGAAAAAAAACCCTGTAAATTCAGTATTATTTGATGGTATTGGACTGATGAATATTTTTTGGAAGGTGTTATGAAATGTTATTGGTGCATTTGTGGCTCTTTGTTAATAATTCCACATACAAATCATATGCCCATATGCTTATAAGACCTTCTAGGATTTGTTTAGCCTATGGGTTTCCAATATGTGTATACAAAATAATGAAAAAATGTATACAAACACATTTAAAAACTGAGTCTTTGCATGTATACACACAATTACAGAGACTAAACATGCTTTCAGAAAAGGAATTTCCTCTTTAGAGTAGCTATTCATCCAGGAGCCTAAATAATGTGATCTCATCACTCAGTACTGTTTGAAATGGTGACATCATTTGCATAACAGGATTGAAACAGAGAAACACTAGCCCATCATTGGGAAAGACTGTCATTTTATGCATGATGGTATAGGTTGCAAGAAATTATTGTACTGAATTATATGTCTGAAAATATGTACGAGAAATGACATCTTTTATATTACTGAAAGGAGTCTCCAGGCCTTTTTTTCTCATTAGCTGTCTTTTCTACTATTTGTGCTTCATGATTCATAGGATGATAATAATCTTGGTGCAGCTAGTGACCATTGCTCAGGAATACTTTGGCTAGGTCAGCTTTCAAGTAGTGCAAAGCAGTCATAAAGGTATATACTGCAATTTTATTTATTTATTTATTTATTTGATGCTTTTTTTTTTAATAAAAGTATGTAAAACCAGATGCGGTGGCAAACAGAGCATGATTTTAGGAGACTCTGAATGTCTTTGGCTCTACCGACATCTGAAAATTACATCACTCATCTGAATGCATGATCCTAAACATCTGACACTGGAAATTTGAGCTTAAATTAACATAAATAAGATTTAGCATGTGTTATTCCTGATTTCTTAATTGTCATTCTGTATGAAGAAAATGGCATCTTAAAATGTGAATGTCTGTCTTTTAAGAAGGTATATTAAAGCTTTAAGATTTCACATCTTCCATTAGAATAAGCATGTCAGTCTGTGCATGGCTAATATGCATGCACGAGAACTATGATGCCATGCATAAATAATGAAATCGTATAATTGTGCATGTAAATGGCAGACAGGACTTCAAGAACAATTGTGACATTCATTTGTGCCCTTTCATTTTTGTATCTATAATTTTAACCCAAATTTTGGAAAAAAATGACATCTAAATTTAAGGCTTCTAACACCTAATCACTCAAGCACCATCTTCTAATACCATTCAAAGCTGCACAAAAAACAATTGTAGAATGTACATAGACATATTTCATTCCTGAATATTGATGAATTTTCCTCATCTGCTACCAACACTGCCCAATTTGGTGCATCTTGCCTGCTGACAAAGTCTCACTAGGTTGGTGAAGAACTGTTATTTTATGAAAGTGGGATTTTTCAAGTGTCAAATTTTTAAGCAGCTGATGTTTAAACAGCAACTTACACTGTTGATGGAGTCAGACTGAAAATGCAGTAAGATACGTTTTCAAGCAGAAATAGAAGTTCTGAATAAAACTACATATTGTATATATTCAGGCCAGTTGCTTCACTGTTTCCCAGTGATTTACCTATTGTTTTCATTCTTTCTCCAACTTCTGTATTGAAACCAACTTCTGATTTAGATATTTTAAGAAAAACTTTGATCCAGCTGTAGAAATTAATACTGCTTTCTTGACCACAAATTGTCTGAACCTTCTTAAATTCCACTCACTGGGAAATTTTTCATAGGAAAAAAGGAGATAACATTTGTTAGGAAAATTATTTCAGGTATGCAATAACACTCCTGGTCAAACAGAAGGAAAGGAGAGCGAGAGAGAAGCTGCAGATTAGCAAATACAGTTGTGGTCAGTGCTTGTCTTCACAACCTGGTTAGTTCATTCTTGAAGATTCCTGCAGTGCAAATGACCCAGAATTGACTTCTTGCACCCATTTTAAAGTGTCCCAGAAATCACCAGGCCTGCCCACACAGTATAAAAAGTGGAGTAACCTGAAGCAAGCCTGCAGTCCCAACAGGCTCTGCAGAATAACAAAGCAGGCTTTTTTAAGACCAAGTGGTAACCTGTCCTGTCTGCATCATCTAAAACTACCTGATGCAAGAGACTTGACCTCTTACCCATCAGCATCAAAATACTTTACCTTGCATGAGTACTCCTACTGTCTTGTGTCTGTAAGATTTAGAAACTGTAGGCTCCAAAGAGAAGCAGGTAGGGTGAGAGATTGGTCATATAATTTTTTTTTCTCACTGTCTAATTTATCCCAGGAGGTAAGACAGCATAGGTAAGCTGCAGGGCCTGTGTAAACTGCTTAGTGACAAGCAGAGAACATGGCAATGCCAATGCTGATTTCATGTCAAACATTTATTTGCTGTTCTTTGGGTTGTGTTTCTAAATTCACTGATAGCACCAGACTGGCCACAAAATGAGAATTTCAGCAGCCTGGGAAGGTTGCTGTGAAAAAAGGATCAAAGACAAAGCCATCGACACATAGCAGTGAAGTTCCCCTTTCCAAAACACTTCATCTGTTTAAGCCAGGTGCCATGGCTTCACCTTTCCCTCTTTCTCCTCCTCCTTCCCTTGGTCATTTCCCTTTATTTTCTCCCCACAAAACCACTCCATCTGCTGCTTCTAGAATACCACGCAGCCATGTGGCTATCCAGTGTGGCTATATCATGCTAAAAATATTTTCCAAGAGAGTAACCTGCTTCTCCATGTGCAAAAATCCCTCTGTATAGTGTATCCTCTCAGTGCCCTGCTTCAAGAAACCTCCTACCATGCAGAGATATACCAGCTTACCAACTTCTTCCAAAACATGCTCAAAGTGCTGCTTCAGAAATCTCATGTAAAAGCAAGAATCCACCTGACAGTCCTTTCTGGAGGGCTGCTTCAGTCCTCCATGCTTTTTTCCTACACCCTCATGCCCCCTAATCTCCCCACTCCAGTCATCACATAAATATCAGTGGAGCACTGTTTTTGTTTTGCCTTGGGCTCATGATTTACTGTCTGTGGGGCTGACCTTGGCACTTTCTGAGACCTATCTAAGGCTCTCCCCAGGGATGAGTACCACTGCTCCTGCCCTGAATCTTCCCTTTTCTACTGTCTCCTTAGCCTGAGACTGCTCCTCTCTTGGGGAAGACTAGAGATACCCATCTGTAGATGAAGCAGTTATTCCCTTCAGCCACGAGCAGCATACACATATACATGGCTTCTGTACTCGTAGGTAAATAAATGTATTAGAGCTGGCTCCTTCTTACAGAAATCAAGCACTTTTTTTAACATACCAAAAGAAATTTACTGCTCTCCACTACAAAACATTTAAGATGTGAAGTGCAAGCAAACAGGCACTTGGCTAGGATTCAGACTGATAAGGCAGTCTGTATATCATCACATCAGTCTAGGGTCTGTCTGCTGCACTGGGAGATTAACAAATCTGAGGAAAGATTTACAGACAAGTAAATTTGTCTCAGTGTACAAGGTTTGATTAGTTAGGGTCCACAGGTAAAAAAATTTTGCATATAGGTGACCCTTGATTACTGGAGCATGTGCATTTGGGGCATAGTCCTGCCAAAAATGATTGAGGGACAAGTTGCTCTTTCTTGGCAATCTGGAAATTGTCAGAGCCCACATAGAACTAAAACACATCTACAGGCCTTCTCTTGGCATTGGTCAAGGATGAATTGCTGTAAGAAAGATAGGGAACATAATACAGGTTTTGCTCACCTTTAGAGTCAAATGAGAAATGGACAGTGCTACTTTAGGATCAAGATGATGTACATTACACAAAAGGAAGGATTGCTACTGTCTCTTGCTGTGAAGTTCCAGGGTTTAGATCCAGACCATGAGATTTCTACCTGTGGACCTATAAAATAGGCCTGGTATTAGAGTCTGTGAATGAAGATAGGACATCCCACTCAATGGAAGAACATATACAACTGCATATATCTGTAGAGATCCACATATAAAACATATTCATACACATGAATTATACATTGATATATGTACTCATGTACACATGTAGACAGACAGACACACATACATACATATTTCTTGCTTATAGCTGATGTACTATTTCATTATTTCAGGGAATATCATTCTTCTATTCATTTTTAAGTCTATTCATTTTTGGAATTTTTTGCCCTCTGATGATACCTGTGCAGATCTCATTGGCATTGAGTTAGAATTTACTTTCCATGAGACTGAGTGCTTGCTTAAAGACTATAAATTCTAAGAGAAAGCATTTTTACTTTCTTTCTGCCTCTGGATCAGCATTAACATCATGAAGTTCAACAAGGCCAAGTGCAAGGTCCCGCACCTGAGTCAAGGCAATCCTCAATATCAATACAGACTGGGGGATTGAACAGATTTAGAGAAGCCTTGCAGATACTTGAGATACTGTGAGATTAAAAAATGGGAATGAGCTGGCAATGTGCACTTGCAGCCCAGAAAAAAGTGTAGCCAGAAGATTGAGGGAGGTGATTCTCCTCTACTCCACTCTTGTGAGACCCCACCTGGAGTACTGTGTCCAACTCCAGGGTTCCCTGCGCAAGAAAAACATGGAGCTGTTTGAGTAAAGTGATCAGAGGGCTGGAACACCTTGCCTATGAAAAAAGGCTGAGAGAGTTGGGGTTGTTCAGCCTGCAGAAGAGAAGGCTCTGGGGAGACTTTATTGCAGCCTTTCAGTATATAAAAGCGGCTTATAAGAAAGATGGAGAGACACTTTTTACCAAGGTCTGTAGTAACAAGACAAGGGGGAATGGTTTTAAACTAAAGCAGTTTTTATGATGATGGTGGTGAGACACTGGAACAGGTTGCCCAGAGAAGCTGTGGATGCCCCATCATTGGCGGTGTCTGAAGTCAGGCTGGATGGCACTTTGAGCAATTGGATCTAGTTATGGCAGGGGGCTTGGACTAGATGATCTTTAAAGGTCCCTTTGAATCCAAACAATTTTATGATTCTATGATCAAAAACTTCTTTACTCTGAAGGTGACAGAGCACTGCAACAGGTTGCCCAGAGAGGTTGTGGAGTCTCCTTCTCTGGAGATATTAAAAACCCGCCTGGACGCAATCCTGTGCAACCTGCTCTAGATGATCATGTTTTAGCAGTGGGGTTGGACTAGATCTCCAGAGGTCCCTTCCAAACCCTACCATTCTGTGATTCTATGATTTTTTAAAAATTATTAAACACGAAGAAAAAAAAAGAGCTTTGCTTTTAAACCTGAAAACATATGTCTTTGATAGGTGAGTTCCAAGTTTTTGACTATTTTTGTTAATCTGCTGAGCAACTGTTTTTCCTACTTTCCTTCTCTCTTCCCCTCCCTCCTCCACCCTCATATTTTCTTTGGCAATATTTATTTGTGGAAGAAACCTACATACCTCTGCTATTCTGAAAGTCACTGTACAAAAAAGAAACAAATAGTAAGGATTTTATACATGGATTTGATAAAACAAGAAAGAATGTGAATGCAGAAGATTGCATCTGTGCCACAGATTAATCTCTGTCAACATGTAGGTGGCCTGGAGCAGTGCTTTGCACAAGAACTAGAGGATATTTTCTTTTTAAGATTTTTTGACATAGTCAGGAGAAGCCATCAGATCATAGCCTGGAATCATACCTTCCCAAGGAGGTTCCTGGCAGAATTGTGTGGAGCATGTCCATGGAGCAATAGCTACACTCAGATTAGACAGTTACTAACCTTGTTTGAATTTAGCTTGTGTGCCCTTATGTTACAATGCAGTCACAGAGTCATAGACAAAGAGAAGTTAAAGCTTCTCAAAAACAAAACAAAGTAAATCCCCAGAATTGGGAGACTGCAGAATTGTATAAATATATGATATCTGAAAGCAAAATGACTTTGAGTCCTAATCCATGATTACATATGAAACTTGACATACCTTCTATTCTGAGCATTTGATGAACATCGTAACTTTACGCTAGCTTCCGCTTTTCCACTCTCAGGTATTTCCAGGACTTTTTTTTGTCACCCCAACTTTTGCTTGTTGTTATGTTCTTCATGATATGCTAGTCTATCTATATCATCTTGACAGATGCTTTACAGAGGTCTTTAGTGAAGCCCACACATAGCTTTTTTTTCTGCCTTTATCATGCAGTCTTTCATTTAGATTAAATGGACTCACTGGGAGTACTGAATGCGTCCACATGTTTGTCCATCAGACAAGCTGTGTGTCATTCCTAATGCATTTTTAAATTAACAGTTAGAAGAAAATATTGCCTTAAAATACAGTCCTACCATCTATTTGTGTTTTGTTGGGGTTTTCTGATTTATTTTTTTTTATAATATTGCCATTGCTAATCTCAATAAGCATAAAGTAGAAATTGGCTAGCTGACACTGGTTTTTGTTCTTGTGGAAAACTTCACGTAACTTTCTGAGGTTGAATTTATATGAGGAACCACCCAAATATGTTTTAAATTTTGTTGAACTCAAACCTCCTTCATTAATCTTTGCACCTTTATTTCCCTGAGAAGGACTATAAATCATTGTATTGTATTGCTGCTATTCAAGAAAGATGCTTTACTTTAAGGTATATAATTCATCACAGAATGGTTATTCATGCATAAATGTCTCTCCTGGACCAAAGTAATTCGATCCCATAAACAAAAAGAGAAAATCAAGTAAAAAACAATACTAGATTAATTACAATGATTTTAAAGTATTATCATGTGCCACTTTTAACTCAAATTAGAGAAGTGTTACTTCTTAACACAGGAATTCCTTCTTATCACAGAAAACCATCCTTTATTTTGGCAAAAACATTTGTTGACCATCATCTTTACTATTCCAAGTAAAAAAAGATAGACCCAAAATGCAATGATGGAGCTAGCCTACTCTCTGATACCAAAAATACTACATCAACTGGAAATCTTTGTTATTTTGTTTGCAAAAATCTTTCACTTGACAGTGCTAATTAAAAATCCCACTGACTTGCATTATAAAAAACAAGCTATATGTGAGTTGAGAAATACTTATTGACTCCAGGAGCATTTTAAAACCTCTTTCGTTGATAAAAGTTCCAGATGCATGCAAAATCTGTGTGGTGCACAGAAACTGCAAAGGATACCTTAAAGATGGCCTACAATGATTGATAGGCAGATTGTGGAAGCTTCTCTTTCTCCCTATGGTTAATGATATACAGTCCAACTCCATCAAAGAAGAGGAAATAAATGTCATTACAAATACCAGTTTATTAACAAGGTGCTTTCTGGGCAGTATTCATCTCAGTCACTAAAGCATAAAGTAAAGCCTGAACTTGGTATGATCAAAGTTCTTAGATGTGGTTACTCAAGTGGCATGAATCACAGATATACTGTGTATCTTAGGGGCTAGTCAGTAGGGACTGTCTATTTTAATCCTTTCTTTTACAGACAAATATGCCCTTGGAGTTTCTGCTGCTGATTCAATGATGATGTCTAATTGACGATTTAAGATCTGCACGTGCTATGCTTCTGTACCTAATCCCAAAGCCATATTTATGCCTCCTGTAAGTCATAAGCAGGCCAAGGACATTAAGGTCTTACAGTTTCAACAGCCTGTGGGAGTCTTTTGATATACACTAGTCTCTTCACATACAACCTGCTCAAAAATTTCATTGGCAATGACACTAAGAAATGTCTTTGTCTTCTGGTGGGCTGAGCAATATTCTTCCTTCAACGGAAGAAAAATGACACTCTGTAAATCAGTCAAATGTGCTCAGAGTAAGAATTCATGCTCACTGCACCGAGGTACTGAAGCATGTGTCATGATTTCAGACTTTTGTGGTGACTTCATGTGCTTTTTTTGGACCTTAAAATAAAGACTACAATGGATCTGATTTTGAAAATTATTTTTTCTATTATTTTTCATATTAAAAACTATTTGTGCAAATAACTGTGGCTTAATTTTTTGTACATCAGTGTCTAATTGTAGGTCCTCCATACAGTTAGACTATATTTGTAGTAATTCGTAAAATTCACAGTGAACTGATAGAGATTGTAAGTGTCCTGCTCAAACCTGCAAAAGAATTTACTCCCTTCATAAAGACTCTGTAAGGCAACATGAAACAGGAAGAGACAAGATATTTGGAAGTTGATTGCTGAGTCCCTGTAGTACAACTGTCAACAAAGCTATTGTAGGATAGAATTAAATGAAAATCTCCCTACGTGCTGTGGCAAAGGTGTGAAAGTTTTGGGTTTTTTTAAATTTCCTGCATTTGGAGCAAATTACAGTCTAGCGTGTTTGATTTTTGAATAGTACATATGAATGGATGACAGAAGATCTACTCTTGTCTCAACTACAATTTAGGTTTGAAAGTGTCCTTTCATCAAGGAAACCTCACAAAACATGACTGCCAGTAGAAGTGGAGAGCAGCATGTTTGCTAACAGGTCCAGAACAAGTTCTTACAGAAGGGCTTTTACAAGTCTGGGGAGGATTTATTGCACACAGGTATGTGGAAAAGTGAAGGGTGGGTTGCGCATGTTGAAAAGTCTGAGGTCAGGTTTCTTTCCTGATGCTCTGAAAGCAAATTCGTTGTACTCTGTGCTCTGCTATTGCATTTCTTCTTGCTATATATAGAATTAAGAAGGAACCACAAGACCATATCTATAAAATTAAAATTTATAAAGCTAAGTTCCATAGTTAGATACCGGAATGATTTGTTTTTTTCACTGAATCCACAGCAGTGGATTTCCCAACAGGAAAAATCAGGTTATTTATATGTCTTTACATATCAACTGTAGATGCTTAACTTCAGGTGCACTCAGGTTTGAACAGGCAACCAAAAGTAGAAGCATTTAAAGTAATTCTGCTGATTTCAGTGGGATCTTTCCTGAGACAATTTGCTCTTTTAATTTCCACAAAAACCAGTATCTTCCAAAATAGGAGAAGGAAAACAATAAATGCAGGTATCTGTGTGGGTACGTGAACATTCACTTCCTTCTGAAAAGTGAGATGGTCGCCACAGCCTTGTCTTCTGACAGCCAGGAGACATCATGTACTCCCTTGTCTCTGCATTTTCTGAGCAAAGAATAAACTTATGCCTAGCCCTGATTTCAGAACTGTTTTTTACAAGCTTAAGTCACAGACATAGCAATCAAGTTGTGGGCAACCAAACAGTTGGTAGAAAACTCAAAGGATGTCCTCAATCTTACTATGTCATGTATACAGAAGGGGGAGATTCATTTCAGGTTAGTCATTATGAAATAGGTGGGTGGTAAATATTATAATCTTCTTCTAGGCTCCATTTTTGATGGATATATATGTGCATCAAGAAAATGCATTATTCCACTAAAAATTGTGAAATGAATCCACTTTGGACATAGCTGTCATGCTATCAGGTTATAAAATGTTTTTTAGCATTGACTTCATCCAGAAACTCAGCTTTGAGATGGATAACATTAAGTTATACAAATGTCACCCTGAGTTTTCTGGAGCTGATATGTCACAAAACCTCACTGCGTGAAGCACCCCCAAAACAATGTTCTGTTATACTGTTACGCCTTTGCTTGTTCTCTAGCTGTGCTATGTGCTTCCCTACTGCAGCTGAAAACTCAGCCCTACAAGTGGTCCTAAATTCTCTAAAGGTGGACAATATGTTTATTGAACCAAGAACTAACCATTTTTGCAAAAAATATTATTTACCATCCATTTTCTGTTGTCCACATAACAAATATTTTCATGACTGCAGAGTGTGTAAGGAATATGTATTTGAAGCAGTGCACTATGATTTAGCTATCCAAATCCCATTAATGCCAATGCGGGTCATGCTGCTAAATCCCCACATATTTTTTGGGAAAAGTACAGCTGGTTATCTAATGCTGTACTTTTTCATGCAGGCTGAGGAACTTTGGTGCTGAGAATGTCATTCAAAAAACGTATGGATCTGTACAACACCTTTAAGTCCCCAGATCATGCCTGTCATAAGCTGGCTCTGAAAATAAACAGGCACTATGTGAACAAGAAAGAGAGGCATGTTTTTCTTCGCTTTGAAGGCACAAAACAAGTCAAATGCATTTTGGTTTTTGAGCACATCTTTATGCATTCAGTGTAAACTTCATAGAAATATTATCTGACAAATATATTGGACACCCCTGGGGATGGCCAAGGATTATTATTACATCTCTCCAGATAGAGAAACAAAAGCAGAAAAGTGAAATGACTTGCTGACAATTTTCTAGAAAATTATTATCGGAGAAAGGATTAGGAAACAGTACCTTCCAACAGTCAATTTCTGCTCATTTCTCCAAGCCTGTCTGTTTCTCATTTATAATTTTAAAATAATATGGTCTGGCCTTATAGAGACTTACTAGTGAGTATGATATTTTTGTTTAGCAATTCCAGCTGTGAACCAGTGCACAAGAACTTTCAGCTGGGACTATTAATCTGAGAATGAAACATTAAGAAAAAACAGTTATTGACTGCTTTGAAGACAAACCACAAGATGTGGCGACCCAAGAGACAGTCACTGACAGAGGTGAACATGTCATATTCATTATATTAACAACTTAGAGCAAAAATTTAGTTTTTAATGACAGTCTTGAAAATTAAAAAAAAAAAAAAATTAGCCTGCATGATATATACCTTATAGTCTGCAGGCATGCATGTAGTATCTATCTGTAAAAGTTTCTATCAAACCTAGTTACTATTTCTTTCTGCTTGTCCTTCAGTTGACCTTAGAATTTCATTATGGAAAATAAATGTCCATCACAATATTTCTAATACATGTACAAGTTTAGCTGAAACTTATGGATATCCTCCCTCTACCCTCTGTGTCACTTTAGAAGGGTAAATCATCAAAGGCATGCTTAAACTATAAGTTTAGTTAAAGAATGTAAATAAAAATTTGAACTAGAATTTAAAATGAAATTTCATTCAAATTGATCCTATAAAAATATTGCAACAGCAACTGTTTTGTAAACTAAAATATCTTTTAGCATCTTTATTTATGTTCTTGTAGATAATCTGAGAAATTAGAGGAAAAGATTCAGAATTTTGTTATATGTGAATATTTGTGTGCATATACTTGTATATGCATAAGAGTAGATAAATGAAAGGTTGAGCTTGAAATGCGACTGTTGCTGGTAAATACCCTCATGCATGGAATATTAACGTATAGTGCTGTGAGTTTTCTTTGAATTTCACTCATTTCACTCAGCTGTTTACTTATACATGGTGATTTTGAGTTGTGACAGAAGGATCCATTTCCTAATGATGACAGTCTCTCTGGACAGCTAATAAAGACATGGAAACACATGTGGTGCAGAAGTCTTTGGTGGAATCAAAAAGCAGAGGGGAGAATGATGTGAAGCAACAGTAAATATGTTTTATTCATCTGGGACCAAAAAAACCACACTTCCTCCAAACTTATGTTTTTTATGTAAACATATGCGAATGGGAAAATATAAGGAAAATATTGAATGGTTTATGGAGCCAGAGGAAAAATAGAAAGTTCCATTGACAACTTTACATGGCTTTTCCTATTACATTTAGAGATGGTGAGAAACTTCGAGGAAGCTTTTCTCAAGAAACATCCTGGCAAGCTCCAGCCTTTAGGAGATGATGACCCTCACGACTCCACAGCTGGATCTCAGGATCAGTCGGGTTATGTCAGAGGATGTAAGAAGACTGGCAAGTACAGCCTAGGTGGATGAGATTTATATTACCTCCAGCCATTTAAAATACAGATATTTACATCAGAACTAGGTTCTAGATTCATTGTAACCTAAGTGAGAGAGACCATTTTACTCTCAGGTATCCGGATAATGGCAAAAATATTTCTATATTTGGATATAAATCAAACAAGTAATAAGTGTATAAACAGGAAGTACGTCTTCCCCTCCTTCTCATCCCCTCTCAGCTGAGATGTTGTATCAGGACTAAAACCCACTTACAAGTTTTAGAAGTTTATTCAAAGTAGAAATGAAGATTAAATAATTTCATATTGATTTAAAAAAAAACAAAGTAGAGAAATATTTCAGCTGTGTCAATGGCAGTTGCATTATCACTGTGCATGAGTCAGCCAATATATCTCCTTGTGTTTTACAGGGTCACTCAACAGCATCATTACCACTAATGTCCTGAGTGTCTTCAGCCATGGTTCTCTGATTACCTCCCGTAGTAGGCTGTTCTGTTGTCCAATTATGCTCACTTTTTCTGATGAATTTGGGACTGAACAGCATGAGTTTTCATTTCAAGTGACTTGTTTCCAATGGAGAATCACCATGTGGTTACCATGCACAGACAAAAAGTAATGCTACTAATGCACTGCCATTTATTAAGACATCTCCCCTACAGAAGAAACATGATTTTTTTTTTTTTCATGTTAATATATCTCAAAATTATTTTAAGTAAAGCTCAAAATATATTATGAGAAACTTGGGAAGATAACATCAGATGAGGTACAAAGGCAAGGTTTTCCCTTGACTATGGCATGCACTGCTTGAGAGAATTTTATACCATTTTATAATTATTCTTGATATTACTTTATGGTGAAGTGTGATCCACACTTCTAGTTTCTATGCAGGTATCTGTGGTCCATGATTTACAGAGTTTATATAAACAGCTGCATAATCTAGTGATGACATTCTTTTCTGCCACACCAAATAGTAAGCCTCCCTTCCCACCCCAAACCTACATATTTTTCTCTGTTTTTGAGGGGACTCAAATACTTTTAAAATTTATTTAATTTTTAAAAGTTCTTAATTTGCTGTCATTAAACCTTTTCCACTGTGACTAAAATTTATATAAGTGAGGCCAAGTCCAAAGATGCCCAAGTTTTCAGCAAAATACCATTCGAATATGAGTTTTTCTGACATGTAAAATTGTATATTAGTTTTTAGAATACTATCCACTTCTGTGATTCATTCAGAATAGTTTATATTAGTTCCTGGACAGACTGTCAGAAGATTTCTAGGGATTAGGTGATGTCTGTAAGGTCTCTGACTCCACAGATGTTCAACCACTGCCTGACTAACTCCAGCGTAATGCGAGATCCCTTATGTCTTCAGTTATTGTTTGTTATTTCGAGGAATGATCTTCAACATAAAAAGAATATAAAGCAATTCTATACAATTTTTGTACTGGAAATCTCTATAGGACTGGAGAGGATATGCTATGTTTTGCACTATGCTTGTTCCCGCTCATGTTTCATTGTGGTAATACTAGTTTTCTCCAGATATTTTGGACTCCTGTGGCAAGGTTAGATGATTTTCTGCAGGTTAAGACTGAGAATGAGTTTGCACAGTATTATTAATTAAGGGTGAATAATATAAATTATGCAAAGTTACATTCAAAAGTCATTTTTTTTGCAAGGTTATTGCTGTCAAGTCAAGGAAAAGATAACTCCTATGTGATGTCACTTCTGAGTTTCCTCAATACTAAAAGCTCTGGAGTTCTGCTTATTGATCGATCATATAATAGTCATGCTACCAATACAGGACAAAACCGGCATCATTTAAAAGATAAATCAATAAATGAAATGTGCAAGTATTGTTTGTATTATTTTGTTGATCCAAACAAACACAAAAAACCTCACGCATACATGTCTATTTTAATATGTAACTATTATTAACTGGTTCATTTCCTGTGAACTCTTTGCTTATTTCTAAAGTATATTGTAAAACTTAAATTTCTTCAAGGGGCAAGTACAATCCGTCAGAACTAAAAATGTGATTTGACTCGCCTAAACAATTATGGAGACATTAGTTATATACTCCCCTTCCAGACTTTATTTCTACTTAAGAAATAAAACTCCCAGGAGGTTGTCACCACAGTTTTTAAAATGGTCTGTGCTCTGTGACTATCCATCTTACTCCACTGACTACAACCCCCTCCACACCCCCTCCCCCAGACAACTAGATTATATCACGCATCCAATTTACAGATGTCTAGCAGCTCGGATCGAGGAAGGACAGACTTACCCGAGTCTGACGTGTATTGGGTGCCTTTCCTCCAGCATGAATGGAATTTTGGTAAAGCCATCATCCTACACAGGCCCTCAAAATGATGTTTGTGTTGGAGTCAACTAATGCATGGATCCCACATTGGCCCTCTGCACTGTGCTGAATTTCTTTTTCAGTGGCAATTTAAGATTTTATTAAATTGTTTCATGCTTAGCACACCAGAACTTTCATAAGTTACATTTTCTTGTATAACTGCAGTTTCTCATGAAGCAAAAAATTCAATGTCTTGATGCTTTTATACGTAGTAAATCAAACAGCTGGGAAAAAATGGAATCCACGCACTAAATAGGATTTAACAAAGCTCTGTAATCTTCAGAGCCAGTGTATTTACTCACTCACTTGAATGGTAAATTTGAAAAGGAGCAATTCCAAGAAGCTATGTATGCCACTGTGCTCACTGTTCAAAATCCTCTTGGCATAAAATAAAGACAAAAGGGCAAAATCTCATATTCTCCAGCATTACAGCAGTATAATAATGAAAGGCTTTAACAAGATTAAGGCAGGAGTGTCATGAAATCTGTAATTTACATGACTTCTGAACTTTTTATTTTTGTAAACCCCTTTACAATATAGTAAAGTTTCTCTGTAATGTCACTGCTGTCTCACAAATGTGCAGCCCTGGAACGGTGAAAGGTGATCCATTTCATCTGGGTGAAATTAAGTTTGTGATCTTATTTCATAAATAGACTTGAGTTGAAAATTATATGCATGCTGGGGCTGTGTGAATGCAAACATTCTGTGTCTGGCAAAACATGGACTTGAAGAAACTATGAAAGGAGGCAATGCACAACCTGGGTTTAGCATGGGGCGGCCAAGAGGCTTGTTGTGCCTCTCTACCTACAACTACCATTAGCAACATCTGCGGTGGTACATGCTCTGAGACATGTCATGGAAATTTCCTTCACTGTAACCCTTGCTTCCCTTTCCCTCCAATTCCATGAGGCTCCTGCAGCTGCTGAAGCATTTAGCCAAACATCTTATTTATCCATTTTGGGTATTTTATCTGAATTGCAAGTTTGAAAAGATTCCAAATGTATTGAGTTTCTAATTCAAGTTTGGTTCTATCCAAATGGATAAGATATTGATCAAAAAGCATACTGAGGACTGCCCTACAGTCTGACCAAAAGGCAGAGTGGATGAGATGTGGTACAGAGGAAGAAATGACCTACCAAAGGATACAAAATAGGATATGCAGCAGCACGCATAAATGTACAAAACTAGGGTTATTAATCAGACCTTCTGATTTATAGTTCTCTGTTTTATAAATTTGATTGTGGTAGTTTTGGGGAGCTGAGAGGAGTTTGTTTTTTTTTTTTTTTTTTTCAGATTATTTCACGCACCTCTTTAGGAAGGTCTACATATTCATAAATATTCGGCATTCACCATGAAGCATTCAATCATCCAGCCCAAAATATCACTGGCAATGCCACCCTCTTTCCTCCATACATCTCCCCAAAATTGCACATCCCTTATACTTAATCCATGTCTGTGAAGAAGAAAAGTGTATAAAGTCATGTTGCCTGTATGTTTGAGACTTTTTGCTTTTGTTTTTGTCAGTTAATTTCAGCCAAATTCACCACAGAGATCCTCAAAAGTAGCATGATACTATAAAGTTTGTGAAAACAGGAGTTTAGGTGGTAGAAAGACTCAAATTAGTGCTTCCACTGAGCAAAAAATTAAAACATAAACTTAGCTGTATTATTCAGCACTAGAGAACCCCTAGCAGAAGAAGATCCCAGATTCCAACCATAGGAATAGCTTTGGCCAGAGCTTGCACTTTTTCAGATGTGGGGTTAGTGCAACAATGAGACATGAAGGTGGAGGAAAACACTCTTCATGACTCGTTAGTTACAAAAACCTCTTTTTTTTTTAAATTTTATTAATTTTAAGTCTTGTGCAATTTTTTTTCTACATGAATGATGGTCAACTCTTACCTTTGCTGTTGATTATTATGCCTTGGTTCATAATGTAAAATGACTAGCTGAAATGCTTCAAGTTAATATAACTGTAAAGCTTTTCAGTGGAAAATGCCCTGTGTAATGAACATGTGGTGGTAAATGGTCTGCTAATCTGAATACAGCTGAGAACAATTCCAGTGTCACAGTGCAGTGCCTTATGCTCAGTTAGGAATAGGCAAACCTTAAGTAGTTTACAGTTACGAGGAACACACAAACAGCACTACAGTTTCTTTTCAGAAATCTTATACAAGACACAATTGGATAAAAGTATGTTGTGAAAAATTGTTTTGAGACTAGTGAGATCAGAACCTCTGGCTGCAACTGATTACGGGAAAATGTTTCATCTCCTGATCTGAAAGAAATACTGAATTAAGACTGCATGGAATATAGAATTTGATCTGTTAGTGGCCCAATATAGATATGTTAATTTCTTTTTTGTGTCAATAGTGATAGAACTAGTTCCACAGCTTTTCAGAATAACTGGGGTTTTTAAGGTGCAAACTTCTCTTCACCGCACCTCCCCCCTGCCCCCCCATCGATTCCAGACATATTTAACCTATTCAGACATTTTCAAGCATAGTTCTGAAAATATTAACTGACCTAATCTAATATCTGGTTTTCCCGTAATGGCATGAAGTACTTCAAAATTTACAATATTTAGACACAGAATAAGGTAGCAATGTCTTCTATTATAGTTCTTTCTATTTGAGGGTTTCACTTTCCTCTTTTATTGACTCTTGGAAGGTTTTAGTTGCGCTGGAAATACTATTGCTAAGAATGCATAGGTAATCTGCACTGTATGAGTCTTTCTTTTCAAGAAATTATATCTATGAAAATTGGTGATAGGAGAAAAGAAACATAATTTCTCCCTGTGAAAACACACACATTCAAATTAAAAACCTGCACACCACTTCATCTCACATTCCTTCATACTACAGCACACCACTTATTTCCACTGCCTGGATTATTTGGGATACGAATTTTATATCTATCAGATATCCCAGTTTGATGTAGATAGATTGTTGAAAGGTGGATATCGAGTAACATGCAGCATTTATGATCTTATTACTTTGATTTTTACTTTTTCAAAATCTGATAAGCTAATAGGCCATTTTTGCTGGAAGGCTGAGTACTCACAAATTCACTGCCTCCAGTTGGAATTCTGTTTCATACCACTGAAAATGTTTTTACATGTCTTTCTGTTGCTTAGCTTTTGCAGCTTATGTTCTGACTTTAAAGGACTCATCAGACAATTCATTGGTATGTCCACCCTTAGCCCCTAGAATTATTCTAAAAAGTAAGAACGCAGATATTTTATTTTTTCCTACTTCCTTTGATGCATTTCCTTGTCTATCTGAAGCTACCTCCATGCATATGGAAGGGGAAAAAAAATAATAAAAACAACTAACATTCAGAATCTACTAAGTATCCAGTGACATCATTTGAAACATTGCCTGATTGGTATTGCCTCTGCCAACCTTGGCACTTGATGCTCTTTGCTGTTTCCTGGCAGCTCTTTGGCACCATTTTAAGGCAAGTCACTCATCGTCATAAGCCAGATTGGTGAGCTGTAGTGAAATGCACCATTTTCAGCAGATTTTTTTAGTTTGGCTTTTTAATGCAAGTATAATGGGCAAACAGTTCACTGCATCTCTAGCTCCTGGCATATGGCATCCAGGAGAACAAGTCAGCCCATCAGATTAACCATGTAATAGACCCAGAAGCAGCTTTAAAACTGTAAAACAAAATTGCTTATGGAGTCTGCCAAAATACCAGATGCTGCTGTTGGAATAAATATTTTCTAGTGCTTAGCATCTGGGCTCTGAGGTTGCCAGCAAAACCTGAAAAAAGTTGCTAGCCACTATCTACTAATTTATTTCTATAGGTTTCTTTCAATGTGAGATTGTTATTGTTTTCATAATTATTACTGCCATTGAAGTTGCTGCTCTTTCTGAATATTTGAAAATGTTTTCTATTAGTTGTATTTCACAGTAAAATAGATTTATATTGAAATTTTTCTTCAGAACAACAATTAATTTAATCTAGTATTTTATCTCTGATAATGATCAGAAATGTGACCAATAGCGTGCAAAAGTCATTTAAGATACAGTTAAATGAGTAAAGAAGATGCCTGAAGTAGGTATAAAGAATCTTTAATAGGTAGGTACCAGCAGAACAAACGAGCTCAAAGATGAAAAGAAAAAAGTTAGCACAATACTGCCAAGTCTATATGCAAATTGGCTTTGTATTGGGAGCAGCACATTTGCTTATATCATGGCAATTCCATGCCATACAGCTACCACAGATGTATCTGTTATGTTGCTAGCATGAATGTTTTATATCCTTCACAGATTTCTGTAATGTCTATTTTTTTTACAACATATGTAAATAGAGCAGCAATTTTTTATCCATTAAAGTACTTAATTTTATAGGGAAACGCTTGAATCCTGGGTCTTAACTAAATTTTTTGGCAATTAATTTAATAAGTTTATTATATGCTCAGTGAAGTATAGAAGCTATTTGACTGATATAAGTGAACCTGTAGCCAAGTTTATACTAGGATGGAGCCTCAATCTTTGCATATATCTTTCTAATTACAGAAAAAAATATATCTTGCTTTTACATCTACTGGGACAAATTCTGTCCTCAGATGTAAGTTTAGATTAAAAAAAAAAAAAAAAGAGAAAAAGTGCTCTTTTTTACACTACTAATCATGTTCTTTATGGAATCTGGGGGTTAATAGTGATACTGGCATTGTGAACAGCAGTATGTTAAAAATAAAATATCCTAATGAAATCCATTGCATTTGTAAAACAGTTTTCAAATAATCTATCTTCTCCCTTATGGCATTTTGCATTCAGAATACCTTTGCTGATTTCAGCTGAATGAAGAATAGAAGCTAACCTATATATTAGCTTTATAGTATGCCTTTAAAAACATGATGCATTAAGAGATGTCATGATTAATTGCTATCGAGCAAACCAGCATCCTTATTCATCAAAATTCCACTACATTACTGTAGCATTGTAAGACATTATGGCAGATGCCATCCAACTGCTTTGCAGCTGCATGATCGATGCTATCATTTTTGATTGACGTTTCTGACACTGTGGCATTCAAAACAGAGCAAAATCTCATATGATTTTGAGAGGTGACGAATATAAACTTACAATGTGAGAAATTATTATGTGGAAGAGCTGCAAATCTGCAGTGAAGGTTCCCGCAACCGTTAGGATGTCCTTCATTGAAGGAAAGGAGGCACAGAATTTGGGGATATACAAGAGAGAGGGTGAGATTTTTATTTTAGGATACTTTTAGGTAAAAAGCTTCTTCCTCATTCTTTGACAACACAGAAAACTAGTTTTTGCAATACATAAAACAGAGTTCTTTCAGAAAAATATCTTTTCACTCTTCTATATAGATACGGTGTGCTTATCTCAGGGCAGAACTGAGGGCAGCTGGCCATAAACCAGTTCATCGGTTCAGCTAGTGAGCGGTCCTTCAGAGAGTTAATAAAAATAAACACTGAACAAGCACCATGGTCACCTCAGATCAATATGGGAGAATGTTGGTGGGATCACGCTGGGCTTATAAATAAGGTTTAAGGTATGGGCAAGAAATGAGCTAGTCTGTAAGCTACTCTTCTGTAGTCAACAGGTGACCTGCCAATGTTTTAAATAACAATTTTTTAAATCATGTAGGTAGGTTTCGGATACGGTAAGACAGTGGAAGAAGGCTAGCAGGTATAATATGGCTTGGCCAGAAATGCGTCTGAACAATTAGCATTAGTCTGATAAATGTTAAGTAAACAAAAGTCTCTGGAAAAATACTAAGTTGGAAAAACACTGCAGAAGACCATTATTACTTAACAGTATTTGTCATGACTGTCCATTTTCTTCCTTGTTTTTGGCATTTAGAGGAAACTCTAAGCACTATTATGAGCACGCATATAATTTTGTTTGGGGGTGTGTCATGGTTTAACTCCAGCCCTCAGCTGATCACCACGCAGCTGCTCGCTCACTCCCCCCTGCAGTGGGATGGGGGAGAGAATCAGAACACTAGAAGTGAGAAAATTCATGGCTTGAGATAAAGACAGTTTAATAGGTAAAGCAAAACCCCTGCACACAAGCAAAGCAAAACAAGGAATTCATTCCCCACTTCCCATGGGCAGGCAGGTGTTCAGCCGTCTACAGGAAAGCAAGGCTCCATCATGCATAATGGTGACTTGGGAAGACAAATGCCATCACTCTGAATGTTGCCCCCTCCCTCCTTCTTGCCCCAGTGTTATATGCTGAGCATGATGTCATATGGTATGGAATATAGCTTTGGTCAGTTGGGGTCAGCTGTCCTGGCTATGTCCCCTCCCAGTTCTTTTGCACCCCTAGCCTACTCGCTGGTGGGGTGGTGTAAGAAGCAGAAAAGACCTTGGCTCTGTCTAAGCATTGCTCAGCAATAACAAAAACATCCCTGTGTTATCAACACTATTTTCAGCACAAATCCATAACACAGCCCCATATTAGCTACTATGAAGAAAATTAACTCTATCCCAGACAAAACCAGCACAAAGTGGAATCATGAAGCAGTGTATTAGTTTCCCTGAAACAAAAAATTCAGGGATAGAAAAGAAACAGTTGTAGTGAAACAGAATTAAGATGGCAAAAAAATGGTATATATAGCAAGAAACAACTCATGTTATTACTCAACATATTCTGTCAATTAAGTACTGTAAACCAGAGGGGAAAAACAGAGATATGTTGCTGCTGTTATAGTGCAGAAATAGTGTATACTTCAAAGCCTTTGGTAGCTGACGTAGAAAGTCTTCACTGATTTTAACAAGTTTTCGGTTCAGGCAATAGATGTAGGTGAAGGAGTAGTAGGGGTCAGAGCAACTGCGGCAGCAAATGCATCAGCAGTCGCGGCAGCTGTTGTTAGCACTGCACTTTCTCTTGTGTTTGAAGAGTCAACAGAGGCAGAAGGTAATTCCCCTACCTGTCCCATGAACATAAAGTTACTTCTGTCTACCACAGTCAGAATCAGCTGTGAGGTGCCCTCTTTTTCTTCAATTAATTGGAAGCAAATAAAATCTTACTACAAGAACACCACAAATTACCCAATATAATCAACAGAATTGATGGTTCCTGATTACATGGGTGCACTACAGTGGAACAGAACTGGGATCAACTTCCAGTAACACTCCACTCTGCATCTGCTTGCTAAGGTGAGTGAAACTATTGACACTGTAAAGAGAAAGTGGGTTTGTCTGATTTGTGGAAGCCAGGAGCGACTAAAGTAAACTGTGGCTAAAGAAGACATTTAATCAGAAACGATAGAAAGTACCAAGTACTTCGTTGCTGATTGAGTATTTTTTAATTTGAGTATTTTTTTGAGATTTCATGTTTCTTTTGGACTGCTGACTATGTATCAGACAGTAAGAGTTTAAGATTCCTTACACAGCTATTCTTCTTTGCATCTACCCTTGGTTCTGGCTTTGTAAATGATACTAGCAAATTTAGCATGAGATGTAAATAAAGAAGAAACAAAACTGTAAAATTGTCAGGGAGGAATAACCACATCAGATGAAAAAAATTCAGTTCTGCATTTGTCCAAACCTCATTTTTTCTACTAGTCTACGCAAAGTGACAACTCTGTGGTGCATCTGTGGTGAAGATAGTTTTCTGTAATGTGGTCATGTCTTCCTCAAGCTTTATAGTGAATTATTGTCTCATTATGCTCTGCAGTGGTCAAATACTGAGAAACTGCAACACAATGCAACGCCAATGAAATTGCAACACATTATAATAATGTACCCATTGATGAAGTTTGCTCCTGGCACATTAGACAATGCAAAATTTTGATCTTTCCTCCCCATATTCAAAGAGAGAGAAGACACACATTTAGATTTGTCACTGGCAAAACAAAATTCCAGGTAAATTACAAATGTTGTATTTCAAAGAAATGAGAAGCTGGGAAATGTACTCTTATTGAATTAGACTTACCATTACCAGTAATCACAGTGATTCAGTCTGTCTTAATTCACTGAATTTAACATAGTCTACAGTAGGCTTAGTTAACTAAGATTCATTGTGATGGATATTACAGGCGACTTTAATCCTGATGACACTGCAGTATCCCAGCTGCCCATCCTCAAAACCACTCAGGAAGCATTCTGGAGCTGCTAGAAAATGTGTATTTTGCTGCAGATAAGCTCTGAATAAATAACATGGCCAATGCTTCTAATTCCTTAAAATCAACGTAAAAGCCTTGCAAGCTATTTCATGCCAGCTTTGACAGGTGATGATAATGTTTTAGAAGGCACAGGATATATTCTGGTGATAGCAGCAAATGGTGACAGATTTAAGGTGTGCTAGAGAAGGGAGCTGAACAAGCTTGGATAAGTGAAATTGAAATGTTTCATAACACACAGAAGGGGTTTTTTAACTGACTTTAGAGCTGTGTCTTGGATTACTTTTAAATTCTTGCAGGTTTTAAGGATGAGAAATGAATATGATAATAGCAGGAAAAATGTACTTATTCAAGGGTATGGAAGATGGAAGGAATGAGAGCTTGCCTTACAGAAATGAAGGTGTTTCAATCCATGAGTTTGTTAGGTTTAAAACATTTTTTTGCTTGTTTGTTTTATTTTATAGCTTCATAATTTCCACTAATTACAGGTTCTCTCATAGTCTGCATTTTCATCCTTACAATGTCAACACATGGATCAAAAGATTTGTATGTGTTTTGTTCTGTTTAGAAACATTTCCAAAACAAGACATTTCTTTCTCTTCTCCAGTGATATAGTAAATTGTATGTCTTTGTATCAAATTATAATACAAACAACTTCTGATGAAATGTCTGTTAATGCAAATAAGAAAATGCAACACAGCATCGCTATGCTTCACTTCAACAGAAAAAATAATTACACAGTATCAATATTCATGAGGGCAAAGAAAAGAATCTCACAAAGAGCAACAGACTACCAGGCCTGAGAACTCGTATTTACTCCCTTCTGATTGAGTTTCATTGGTCTTTTCCTGTGCAAAACTTTGGATGAAGAAGAGAGCACGGCTGTCAGAGCTGCATAGGATGGAATAAGAGTGGAACCTCTCCCAAACAGATATGCTGGTTTCCAAGAAGCGTTTAACCATTTGTACTCCAGCAAGGAATACAGTTTGAACATAAATCCACACTTACAGAGAAATGAGGAACAGCAACTTCATGGCACCTTTCTTGTCGTGCTGCCCCCTCTGCCCCCCAATTCCCCAGAGATACCAAAAGAAGAGCGGGCACAGCTGGGCAAAATATCATTGTTCTTCAACCATATTTCTTTTGCTGCCAGACTCTATACTAAAAGACATTTTTCTTGCTGTAATTTTCCATATAGGACAACTAAGAATGCAGAAAGGGCGGGAATGTGAGCCAAAGATTATCATTGGGAGAATGCAAAGCAGAGTCTATTACACTGAAAAAGAAAAAAAAGACAGTATAAGAAATGACATGGTAATGAGAAAGACAAACTAAAGATTATAAAAAAATGGAAATTAATCCCAAAGTTGACAAAAAATCAACTAAGGAAAAAATTAAGAAAGATGAAGAAAAATATTTGAAAAATAGGGGTGGGAAATGGAAATAAATGGAAACATATCCAAGCAGATTAATTAAAACAACTGTATCAGTAGCATTATATAGTGACAAAGGTCAACACAAATGGCTACATCCCAAATATGAACGTCTGCTATTTCTGCTGCTCTGAAACATGCAAATCATTTAATTAAAAATGTATTCATATGTCAGCTATGCATCTTAGAAAGACAGAGGAAAACCCCTTAGCATTGAACAGAAAAGCAACCTTTAGGATGCTAAGCAGTGAATTTTCTTCATGTGTTACAAGCACTGGGATGATTCCTGTGGTGGAAGCATATGCCTGGGCTTAAAACTACTGTTCTGATATTGCATCTCCTAACATTTTCAAATTAAGAATTGCTTTTCATAACTGCTCCACACTTTCCCATCTACATTTCTAAAACAAAAAAAATAAGGGAACTAATTGGGGAAAAGTTTAGGAGTGACAGTAAGGTTTACTAAAAGCCTATTTAATGATAGAGGGAAAAAACCCCTTACCCCTGGCTTCTCATAACCTATTCTCTGACTATGTGTGAAAGCCCTCTTTTGGCTAGACAGCAATGTTGATCTCATTTCACACTGATTATAACCTTGGTGGCACAATCAGCAGAGGTTTTCCTGATTAATTGTGTTACAAGACAAAATTCATACCTTAATTTCAGAAAAAAATGTCTCCCTGTCTCTCAAGTCTTAAAGACTTAGAATGCTCCAAGTAGCTTTATATCAGAGAACATTATCTTCATGCCAAATATTTTTCACATTTTTACAATGTAAACATTTGTAGATTCTTAGTATGATGTATGTCATAGTGTTTTAGTATACATATGCACATTTCATTTAAGAACTAATCAAAATGACCAACTAACTCAGCATGAAACAACAGGATTTTGCATTCCTTATTATCCCTGTAATTCAGGAGTGAATAGTGGGAATGTGTGAAATTAGTGGAAGAAGATAAGGACAAGAACTTTCAGTCAATATAATTCAATATACAGCCTAGACATACATGACTAGGGGTAAGATGTCACTGTTTCAGTTTTTCATATGAAAGTAGAAAGAAATCTGTTCCAGGCATGAAAACTGATGAAATCTATTTTGTGTTTGATGTTATTAATCGCATTCAGCTCTTGTACAATATACTGCATATGATTTTGGCAGTCTACCATCCAAAACAAACTGCTGGATTATATATTGATTTGTTGTATATATACATATTATTTATTCTTTTTAAGAATATATGTTTATATTATTAAGCTGATCTTTGCAGAATATATGCACATATATATTCTATTATGCATATATAGCACATGTCTCTAAATAATGCTATTCCAGTTTATTTTTTTAAGTACTGAGGAATCTGCCCTGGACTGCACATCCAGATCAAGGTAAGAAGGTAGGCCTCATAAACAGGCATATGTTATTTGGGTTCTGTTGTTTTCACAAGCAAATTTACTTATTTCAGTAAAAAAACTGAATCCAAACTGACTGCTTATTTGGAATGGACAGAACTGGTGTAAACAGTACAGCCTTTGAAAGAAAACAGTAAACACTGTAGTCTACTGACTAGGTGAATTATACTGGAGCAGTTTATTGAGACATGTCAAAGATTCACGTAGCTGTGGAATTTCATTTTCATGTTTATATTCGCAGGACAGATGGTTTGGAATTACAATACTCTCTATGCACTGCCCTCTAGCCACTGGTAGCACCATATAACATACAGTATATGCCAAACTGACCTTTTTAGTCATACAGTCAGCTGCCTATACTTCCTAAACACAGTTTTAGAGATCAAGACCAATAGTTATATCTGATGGGCATATATAGTTTTGTTATCATTGAAATTAACAGAAGAATTCTGAAATATTTCCTTTCTTGCCTGCTTGCCTATTTCCTTGATTTGAGTAGTATCCTGTCTTAATGCAGCAGTACTTCCATTTGATTAATCTCTCTTGTGAGATAGTTTCCCTTAAGCTGCCTTGTACGTTGAACAGTTTCTGACACATAGGAATATGAATTTCGCACTTTAGTTTTGCCCTGAAACAAAGCAAAAGGAAATGGTTTTCCAAAATGAAGCATACCAAACATGCTGTTTCAATAATTTTTGTGAGATATTTCATGTTAATAAGATGTAAGATGCATCTTTCTTCCCGTATTGTGACATGACTGACAACACAAAATGTGTCTTAAATACAAACACGACCATATTACCTTAATAAGAATCTAAATCCATATTTCATTTGTATAGACCAGCATGGGCTTCAGATTAAGAGACACACACTATTTCTTGCAGTAGAAGAATTAAATGTTATCAAACAACACACATAAATACTAGAAGGTACTGTCTCATGCAGTGGGTGCTGCAACTGTGGAGCTCCCTGCCAAAGAAGGTTGTGGATGTTAAAAGTTTAAACGAATTTAAGGGGACTCTGGAGACATTCATGGAAGACACATCCATTCAGTGCTGCCATGTAAATAAAAGCTACATTTGGCTCAGGAGTGCTGGGGAAAGTGATGCATATGCTTGTCCTGTTTTTTTACCATTCCTCAGGCATTCTCTTGAGAGGAATGTTAAAGTCAGGCTCCTGGTCTGGTCTGACAAATTACGGTCATATTTATAGTCTCACCTCTGGAAAGAACAGAAATTGCTCAGTATCTCAAACATTTCCATGACATCAGTGTGTGGTACAGACTGCAGCAAAATCCTCTTGTTTTTGTGTTCTTGGTAGGGTGGTAAGAGTCAGAGGAGAGTGCTGAGAAGTTAATTGACTTCATGTCCATCTAAGTCCATGTTCCAGGATACAATAAGTTGTCTTATATACCAATGAAAAACTTAATATGAAATTAAATTTCACCTCAATATATAAAAAATTATGTTGCAAAGTGAACTTATGGGTACATATTACTCTGACTGAAGTTCTGCATATGTATTTTTGAACCTTTTATGCTTATATACAAAATGTCTTTGGCTAAAGTGATATAAGATAGGTGATAAAATAAAAATTAAGGTTTTTAAAGAAATGTCTTTTCTCAAATTCTAAGTTTATAATTATAGTTTAAATCTATGTGACTAACTGCGGTGTGGGCTAACTAGCATGATACTTTGCAATGCAGAAATTATTATGCTTGGCAGTAGTTTCAGTTTCGGTAACTGTTTGGAGAGTGCAAGAATGCATCCTACAACATCATAATGGAAATTATTGCTTTCTACCTTATTATCTAAGACTCCACACACATACTATACAATGGAGTGACTCAATATTTCTTGGAAAATAATTAGTTTTCATTGCTAGCACCTAAGCATCAAGAATAAGTTACACACAACAAAGTTAAATCTTCTGTGTTCAGTTGAAAGCCCGGGCTTTAAAAATATTAAATGCAGTATACTGCCAGGGAATATTAAGTTTTCACAAGGCAAATTCTACTGGTGAAACCTGATTTAGTGAAAGATGTCCCTGCCCATGACAGGGCATTTGGAGTAGATAATCTTTAAATGTCCCTTCCAAACCAAAAAAATTCTGTGATTCTACTACAATTTGAGAGTTTTTTTAAAGCTGCATCACTGTGTTCATTAAGATGGAATCCACTGCACATAATTTCGCCATCTACATGTTATAGATGTTTAGCCAGATAGTTAATCAAGCTTATTAATATTTAGCCAGATAGTTAATCAAGCTTATTAATAGTAAGAGGAATAAGATAATTCTAAAAGGTAACTCATCTCACCTATCATGTTGTCTATTTTACAAGGAAGTGAATTGGAAAAGCCTTATCATCAATTGAAAATCAAGAAGCCTAGAGCTTACAATGAAAAGTTCAAGACCAGTGACATAAATGAGTGAAACAGAGCAGAAAGGGAGACCACAAGGTTACACTGAGATCACTGTTATCAGTTTGATGAATGGTCACATTACAGTGGCTGCTTGTCCATTGTTATAAGTATTGTGACAGCAAACCAAAAGTGTAAATATGACTATCTCTGATCATGCATAAATAGTAAAAGGAGAAAAATGACAAAGGAAAGCACAAGTATGTAAGTAGTTGGGGAGTCCGTAGTTAGGGCCAGCATACGGAACTTAGTTGCAGGAGAATATCTCTCTTTAGGATAGAAAGATCGAAATGGCAGAGATCTTTCATGAAAGGAAGGTCAAATAGATGAAAACAGGACAGAGGAAGGCTGTCTTGGAGTTGAAGGATCAGTGGGTTCAGCTCATGTAAAAAGTAAGGAGCAAAAACTAGACTTCAGAAGGTAAAGGATGCTAGTGGAGAATGTAAAAGGTACAGCTGTGGGAAAAAAATTGGAGAGTGGTTTGAAAAAAAAGGCTTAGTATTTAGTGCAATAATGGGTAAATGGAATATGATTAGTAGTTGGAGAAGAAAGAGTTAGGATTAAAAGAACTGGGCTTGATATCAGCTGGAAAATTGTCAACACGATTAAGAAATGAAGTTTACCATGGGTGTATATCAACATACCTTAAACTACAAATGTATTTGTAGTCAGAAAAGAGAAGTATAGATGCCTACAAAATAAATATTATGTTGCCTAAATTGTACTGCAGTGTTTCCCTCATGGGATGAGGGGTTTTTCCTTGTCTGTTAGTCTGAATTGTGGAGCAAACATTTTGGTTTTATCTAGCTTTCTCAGTCAATAATGACACTTGGTAGGAAATTAATTCTATATTTTCTATAGCATTCACTTGTTACTAATGATTGTTTTCAAAATATTATTTATTGTAATACCCCACTGAACTCTATGTGGGTGCTCACTCTAAGAGATCATGTTCTAGCTGTCTTAGTGAAAGCCTTTTTATATCCTGTTACTATTCTTATTACTGTTACTATGCCATTATTACACTTGCAGAGATGTTTTTTTTTTTTAGCTTCTGATTTTGTGTAGATTGTTTGGCTGCTTATTAGGTGGCAGATAGATTCCTAGGATAGAATGAAAAAGTTATGATTATTTGTTAAGGTAATAACCTCTCAACTCTGATATTGAAAGTTAGAAAAAAATAGTAATGGTGATCTGCCAAGCCCATAAACTATGAACTAAGGAAGATTTAAAATACAGTTGATAAGGACTCATTTAAGGATGTTAAAGTCTATGAATTAATATGCTACTTTCTGACGTGACCTATTATTGAATGACATGAGATGATTGCAAGGGGTTCTGTGTGTTAACTATGTAATTATGGTTATCCCACTGAGGGAGTAGAATTTCCCAGTTTAACTGGCAGTTCCCTGGTAAAAAGTCCTTATTTTCACGGTTTATCAGATGTATCTGTGTAAATAATCATACTTCACCTATACTATATATGTCACATCGATTTAGTTGGGTCATTTTTCATGTTTTTTTCAGAGGTTACCCTTGATAATAACAATCTCACTAACTCTTGAAAATCCAGTTCTTACACAGTACATAACAATTTACTTTAGATTTCCTGTATAGATGCTTTAAATTGTGCTTTGTATTTCTTAGACTAAATGAGTCACTGTCATGGTTTAACCCCAGCTGGTAACTAAGCACCACGCAACTGCTCGCTCACCCCTCACCCAGCAAGGGGATGCGGAGGAGAATGGAGAAAAATCCACAAACTTGTGGGCTGAGATAAAGACATTTTAATAGAATAACAAGGAATGAGATTAACAATCATAACAATCATAATAATAAAACAAGTGATGCACAAATATAATTGCTCACCACACGCACAAGGAAAAAAAATAACAACCCAATGCTCAGTCTGTTTCTGAGCAGTGATCCCGTCTCCTGGATAGCTTCCCCAGTTAATATATGGAGCATGATGTCATATCTTAGGGAATATCCCCTTGGCCAGCCTGGGTCAGCTGTCCTGGCTGTGCTCTCCCAGCTTCTTTTGCACCTGGCAGAGTGTGAGAAGCTGAAAAGTTCTCGACTTAGTGTAGACACTACAACTACCTAGCCACAACTGAAAACATCAGTGTGCTACCAACATTATTCTTAGACTAAATCCAAAACACAGCACTATACCAGCTACTAGAAAGAAAATTAACTCTATCTCAGCCGAAAGCAGGACAGACATCAAAATATTTGCAAAAATGCATTACTGGGTTTTGTAGTTTAGACTGGGGATAGATTGTGTGAACAGTGAAGCATCCTATGAAGATGCTAGGACCAGGGAAGGCTTTAGACAGTCCTACAGTGTACTCTGCTTTGAGCACAATGGATGTTTCCTTTCATTCCAGAAGCGTTTTTTTTTTCCATTGACAGGTAAGCTATAACTGGAGTTCAGTCACAGAGAGACCACAATACAATATATACTACGGACAGATCAGACATATTATATTGTCTCACTGAAGAAATTGCATCTCTTTTGCAGTGAAAGGCTGTCTGTTCGGAACAGCAATGTCTGGCCATTAAGAGGATGTGTATTTGAACACCTAGTGACTATAGGGGTGCTACGATTCAGCTTAGTATTAATTTTTGCGCTTCTCCCCTAAAAATATTTTATTTTAACTAGAAAATAAAAGGGAGATAAGAGAAGACTCAAACAAAAGGTACAAGGTTGGAAAGGAGATGGTACACAGAAATACTAAGTGCATTGTGTCTCTGTGCAGGTTTCATGGTCTTTTGAGGTCACCATTGCACCTCTGATCAAGTCACAAAGGAGACTTTGGAGATGTCATGAGTATTTTCTTTTTTCCTTCATTTACTTTCACTCATCAGAACTAGTGGTTTTAACTACAGCTGCAAAATGATAACTGTGAATTAATAAATCCTAATGAGGAGCTGCCTGTAAGTTCCAGTACTTAATCCAGCTGTGGGCAGTAGTGATTTCTACTGCAGAAAAGGAGGAATGATTTTATGAGAATTCATTCATCTTTACTCTTGAACTTTGCATCATTTTCCAGAGAAAAGGCACTGAAGATATCGCTGTCTCTTTTTAGTCCATTTCCACCAGGTAACTAATGCTAAGTTTGGATACAGATAATGATGATTTGCAAAGTGTCACTAGCATTCCAGGGTAGGAAATAGATACCAGTTAAACTCAACAATAGACAGAGAAAAGAAACCAGTTTCTCCTAAGACTTAGGCCAAAGAGTTCAGATAAAGTGTATTCCTTCAGTTTTAAGCTAAAGATACCAGTGCTGTTTTCTGATAAATTAAAAGAGGATTGAAGCATGCAGGAAGTCATTGAGAAAGGGAACAAGCACAGCAACACCAATGACAATCTAAAAGCCCATCTATGTCTTTTGCTCTAATGCAGGTTTTCTTCCTATAGCAGAAGCTACAAATATATTGACCACAATCTCCTCTGTACTGAGTAAATGAAATATTTCTCTTAATCTGAGATGCCACTTTAAAATCTTATAACTCTTTCCACTGTGCAAAGGGAACTGAAGGCTCTCTCACACAAAAGGGTCATCAGTTAAAAACAAAAAAACCCAAACCCCCAAACCAAAACGACAAGAACAGAGGAGGAAAACATGTAAAGCCCACAAAAAAACCCCCAAAGTGCACACACATATGTACCCATAATAGATGGGTACATACATCTATTGTGAATCAACTTGAAGCTGGTGTAGACTACAGCCATACAAACAAGCTGTAAACAAAAAAAAAACCCCACCCTTTGTAAACAGCCATGACTTAGGAGTAGCCTATTCAAATGGTGTAACATTCAGTCATCTTCAACATTTTGATTTATGATCTCAATGAGACAGTAAATGACATCTTAATGACAATCAAAAAATTTTGTTAGGTTAGAGGGACTTACTAGTATCCATTGGAAACCCAGTGCTACAGAATGATTAGAAATGTGCAGTGAAAGAGATTTAGCTCAGAAATAAAAGAAGTTTTCAAGTCTCCTGGGTAAATTAATCTAAAAGTACTCATAGGAAGGGGAAGCAGTCATTTTGAAGGCACATAATGGTAATATTGGAAAACAGGTATGTACTAGAACCACATATGAGTCTGTAAAGGCTTATTGCAGAGAGAAAGGGTATCAAAATATTGGGCCACTTAAGCAAAACTAGGTCACCACATTATTTAGTGGAAAGGAGAATAATTTTTCTCTATTTGCCACTAACATTTAATGAAGTTGACTTCATGGACCCTGGCTCACTTTCTCAAAGATTGCTTGGTCAAGCTCAGTGGGGTTGTTTTCTTTCTGAATTGGAGTTTGTCCTGCATGAATTTTTATTTTAGCCAAAACCCTTTACAACAGATCTCATCGCTCTCTATCTGATTACTGTGAATACTCCTTCTTTGATACTCCGAAGTGTAAACTGTCCTTCAATATGTAAGAAAAATGAGACTTCATTTCCTGAGCCTGTCTCTTTCCAGTTTCTTCTGTATTTTTACCGCCTTAGCCAGCAACCTCCTCATTGCCTCCAAAGCCTGTCCCAATTCTGCCTTATTAATCTGCTGATGTGTCTTAACCCCTGGTCCACAGTACAAAAGCCAAGATCAGTATTACTGGACACGGTCACCAGTTTTACAGTCATTCCTAAGCACATGACAATGCTTTCCTGATCTACCATTGGGCTCTTCTTGCCCAACTATTTAATTTCCACTTCACTCATGAAACTGAGAAGGAGTAAACGTGTTAAGAGGTGAAGCTGGGAGTTATTTGTCAGTTTATATTACATGACTTTAGCATATAAATTGTACAGTAAATGGTCGTTCAGTCTGTAACTTCTTTCATATGTCACTTATCTTTTTAGTTTAAAATATCTTTGAAGCAATAACTATGCCAATAGCCTTTTTACCTTGTGTTTCACTGTGCATAATGTAAAAAACCAAAAAACAAACAAACAAAACTGTAACAATAATAAAGTATGAAAGGAAAATTGAAGGAATATATTCTCTGGGATTGTACGTACAGTGTAGAGATGAAAACTGGATGTATACACTTGGAGCACGTATTACCAGTATGGATAACAGCAGTTATGGTCTGCAGTGGGACAGAACCTTGGCTAGTACTTTTAATATCTTCTCCTATGATAAAATGTCAGACTTCAAGGCTACCTCTATAGTTTGTGTGAGTAATAACTAATACAGAAACATGATGACAGCTCGCAACTCCTGGAGGGGTTTAACTGCTGGGTAAGAGAAGAAATATTTACATTAGTTTAGCGTGGATCACTCTTGAGTAATGGGATGAGATTAAGAAAGGCAAAACTCAAGCTGAATTTCACATAAAAGCTTCCTGACAGTGAGATCTATTAGGCAATGGAATAACTTCCTTCAGGATATTTAAAAAAAAAGACTAAACTATATGTCTGTTGGGACAGTGGTGAATATGCAGTAAGAAACAATTTCACCTTGGAAGAGTGAAGGAGTAGCTAGTCCGATAAATTTTGGTGTTGTATGAATCCGTGAGTTTGAATAAAACTGGCAAAAGGAAATGCATTTTCTTAAATATCAAGCAGATCAGCAGCAGGGAAAGCTAATTGTGGCATAGCTTTGGTAATTTTATAGCTCATTGCTCTGCATGAAGACTGTCAATTTATACTAAACATGAAAGTAAGTGGCTCAATAGTAACCAGCCCAGTGCCCTCCAATCTGGAATGGCTTTATCTGTCACTCAAGCATAAAATGACCCCTTAAACCCAAGTAGTTCTTCTTTCACACCCCTCTCTCCCCCTCCCCCCTCATCACCATTTCCAAAGTACAAAATCTGGAATGGAATTTAACATATATGTTGCTGATGATAAGTGATGAAGTAGAGAAAACAGGAATAACTGGGAAGGTCTTCTACAACTATAAATACGTGGACATTCTTATAGGGTCACTTTTCTGCTGATAATTACTTTGAAGCATGCAGAAATATGACACTTAAATGGCAGAATTGTTTATTGACTATGTTTGGGATGCAAGAAACTGTGCAAATTTAAATTGTTGTCATCTGGCTGGCCAGCTTGCATTTCATGACTTGACTCTTGGACTTATGGGAATTATTTGCTGTTCTCAGAGTTGCAGAATGAACAGAGTAAATGACCTCACATGTACAAATGAGTCAACACAGTTGCACTAATGCTAGGACTTGATGATCTTAAAGGTGTTTTCCAATGAAAACAATTCTATGATTCTAAGAATAAGTTCTGGCACTCACAGGACTTTAGAACAGGCTGGTGTTGTTCAGAGTTCTTTATATAAGCTAGTCATTGTAAAGAATTTTCTAATATAATTTTTAAAAACCAAAAAACAAAAAACAAATTTACAATTATGTCGCCGAAGAGTGCAGCTCTGGTGCCGGCCCGACCCGCAGTGGAGTGGCAGATCCAGGCGCACAGAGGTTTCTTCCCGACTTTCCAGAGGCACGGAAACAGCAGGAACGTGGAAGAGACCCACCACGAGCCAGCTGCTCTCATGGGAACCGCTGACAAGACCTGGGCGTTACCAAAGCAACGGCACCCAGCCCCCAAACGCCTATAAGAAGCAGCAGAGTGTGGCACGGCAGTTTGCGCGGGCAGGGCCTAGTCAGTCTACCTCCTCAAGAGGAGAGTCCACTGCTGGTCATAGAAGGAGCTCAGCCACGGCACCCACCAGGTAGAAAGCCCAAAGCTCTGTGCTCACCAGAAGGCAGACAGAGCTGCAACAGAAGTGTGCAGCTACCCAGCTCTCAGGCTGCAGGGAGTGTCTGAGCTTGGCACTGGCAGGGGAAGGCAATAGTGAGATTGGCTGCCTGAGGTGTGACCAGGTGGATGACCTGCTCAGCCTGGTGGCAGAATTCCGTGAAGAAGTGGAGAGGTTAAGGAGCATCAGAGAGGTGGAGAGAGAGATAGATTGGTGGAGCCAAGCTCTGCCCTCCCTGAGACAGAAACAGGGACAACTAACAGACCAAAGCCAAAGTGAAGGGGACCCTGTATCCTCTCCTCGCCAGACAGAAGGCAGCAGCGTCAGAGAGGGGAGGGAATGGAAACAAGTCCACGTGCAGTGCGGGAGGTGAGCCTTCTCCTCCTCACCCACCTCGCCTTCCCACGTACCCCTGTGCAACAGGTATGAGGCTCTGGCTGTGGAAGGCCACTCGAGCGAGGATATGGATGACAGTCAAGCTACTCCAGAGGTAGCACCTAGGTCCAAAAGGCCTATGACTTGGGTCATGACCACCCCAACCAAGAAGAAAAGGAGAGTTATAGTCGTAGGGGACTCCCTTCTGAAGGGTACAGAAGGCCCGATATGCAGGGCAGACCCTCCTCTCAGAGAAGTCTGCTGCCTCCCCGGGGCCCGTGTCAAGGACATCGCTAGGAAACTCCCCAGCCTGGTACAGCCCTCTGACTATTACCCACTGCTGCTCCTCCATGTGGGTGGGGATGAAGCAGAGACACATACCACGAAAGTGATCGAAAGGGACTTCAGGCTCTTAGGACAGTCACTGAAGGATTCAGGGGCGCAGGTAATATTCTCCTCCCTCCTTCCAGTTGAGGGAAGCAATTTTGGGAGGAACAGGCGGACACAGTCCATAAATGCATGGCTCCGTGGCTGGCGTCAACACCGCAACTTTGGATTCTTTGACAATGGGACGGCCTACACAGCACCAGGCCTGATGAACCCTGATGGGATTCCTCTCTCTCAAAGGGGGAAGAGGATCTTTGCCCAGGAACTAGTGGGGCTCATCGACAGAGCTTTAAACTAGGCTCGAAGGGGGGGAGGAGGATAACATCAGGCTTGCCAGTGACATGCTGTGGGCTGATGTGCCCAGGTTGGAAGGACGGGGTGCTGGCGAGGGCCCTCAGCCTACTGCTCAGAGACGTGCCGGACGCACTACAGCACGCTGGAAGCCTAGAGGAGACGAGCCAGGGGCTCCGGATGCAACAGGAACCAACGGGGTAACACTGGGAAGACACATCAAAAGAATTCCAGCCACCCCAGCCAATAAGTCAGCCTCATCGGGGGCACAACTGAAATGCCTCTACGTGAACACGTGGAGCATGGGGAATAAACAAGAGGAGCTGGAGACATGTGTGTGCCTGCAAAGCTATGACCTTATGTCTCAATCCGATATCAGGGAGGTACCTATACGATCCCAAGAGTGAGATTAAGACACAAACGAGGTCAGATGTCGTACAATGTTTTAGCTTTATATTTTATGAACAGGGAGAAAAGAACTGTATAGAAAGAGACAACCGGGAGAGCTGGGAAGAGCAAAGGAGAGAGAGAGAGAGAGGGAAATAGAGAAATAGAGAGGTAGAGAGGGGGAGGGTCCAAGTCGGGGAGGAGTCTAATTACCACTACTCCCAGTCCAGTAATGTTACGTTAGCTCCCTCTATGGTGTCCAAGCGTCGCAGGTTTTGTCGAAGCAGGTCCCGGAAGATGCATGAGGAGGAGAGGAAGAAGGAGAAAAAGCCCAGCTGCTTACCGGAGCACGTGCGCTCCTTTATACAGGGTCCCACGCTCACGCACAGATAGCAGCTGCATTCGTGCAGTTCGTGCGGCACGTGCGGTACGTGTTGCCTCCTCGGGAAGCCTTTTTGCACCCTGGCTCTCGCGCATGCACATGGTGGCGCTCATCCGCAGACCGTGTGTGTGTGGGGGGGGGGGCCATTATCCTCCGAGGCAGGATGTTAACATAGGGAAATGGTGGTGCGACGGCAATGTCGAGACAAACTGCATATAGTAGCGCTCCGCTACACCTTACTGGCATTACAAAGACATGGTGGGATAGCTCCTATGACTGGAGTGTTGGGATGGAAGGGTACAGGCTCTTTAGGAAGGACAGGCAGGGGAAACGAGGGGACGTCGCCCTCTACATCAATGACCAGCTGGAGTGCATGGAGCTCCACCTGGGGATGGATGAGGAGCCCGCTGAGAGCCTATCAGTTAGGATTAAAGGGAGGGCTGGGGCAGGGGACATCATAGCAGGGGTCTGCTACAGGCCACCTGACCAGGGAGACCGAGCAGATGAAGCCCTCTATAGGCAGATAGGAGCAGCCTCACGCTCACAAGCCCTGGTCCTTATGGGGGACTTCAACCACCCCGACATCTGCTGGAGGGACAACGCAGCTGAGCACAAGCAATCCAGGAAGTTCCTGGAATGTGTCGATGACAACTTTCTCCTCCAAGTGATAGAGGAGCCCACGAGGAGAGGTGCCATGCTGGACCTTCTTCTCACTAATAAGGAGGGGCTGGTAGGGGATGTCAAGCTCAAGGGCAGCCTTGGCTGCAGTGACCACAAAATGGTGGAATTCAGGATCCTCAGGGCAGCGAGGAGGGCGCGCAGCAAGCTCACTACCCTGGACTTCAGGAGAGCAGACTTTGGCCTCTTCAGGGATCTGCTTGGTAGAATACCATGAGACAAAGCCCTGGAAGGAAGAGGGGCCCAAGACAGCTGGCTAATATTCAAGGGTCACCTCCTCCAAGCTCAGCAGCGATGCATCCCAACAAAGAGGAAGTCAAGCAAAACCACCAAGAGGCCCCCGTGGATGAACAAGGAGCTCCTGGGCAAAGTCAAACAAAAAAAGGAAGCCTACAGAGGGTGGAAGCAAGGGCAGGTAGCCTGGGAAGAATACTGAGAAACTGTCCGAGCAGCCAGGGAGCAGGTTAGGAAAGCCAAAGCCCTGATAGAAATTAGTCTGGCCAGGGATGTCAAGGACAACAAGAAAAGCTTCTATAGGTATGTTAGTGATAAGAGGAGGACGAGGGAAAATGTGGGTCCCCTCCGGAATGAGATGGGTGAACTGGTTACCCAGGATATGGAGAAGGCTGAGGTACTCAACGACTTTTTTGCCTCAGTCTTCACTGGCAAATGCTTGAGCCACACTGCCCAGGTCGCGGAAGGCAGGGACTGGGAGAATGCAGAACCGCCCACTGCAGGAGAAGATCAGGTTCGAGAATATCTAAGGAACCTGAAAGTGCACAGGTCCATGGGACCTGATGAGTTGCATCCGTGGGTCTTGAGGGAACTGGCGGATGAAGTGGCCAGGCCACTCTCCATCATATTTGAGAAGTCCTGGCAGTCTGGCAAAGTTCCTGCTGAACGGAAGAGGGGGAACATAACCCCCGTTTTTAAGAAGGGTAAAAAGGAAGACCCAGGGAACTACAGGCCGGTCAGTCTGACCTCCATGCCTGGCAAGATCATGGAGCAGACCCTCCTGGAGACTATGCTCAGGCACATGGAAAACAAGGAGGTGATTGGTGACAGCCAACACGGCTTCACTAGGGGCAAATCGTGCCTGACAAATTTGGTGGCCTTCTCTGATGGGGTTACAGTGTCAGTGGATAAGGGAAGGGCAACTGACATCATCTACCTGGACTTGTGCAAGGCATTTGACACTGTCCTGCACATCCTTGTCTCTAAATTGGAGAGACATGGATTCGATGGATGGACCACTCGGTGGATAAGGAATTGGCTGGATGGTTGCACTCAAAGAGTTGTGGTCAACGGCTCAATGTCCAAATGGAGAACGGTGACGAGTGGTGTTCCTCAGGGGTCGGTACTGGGACAGGCACTGTTCAACATCTTTGTCAGCGACATGGACAGTGGGATCGAGTGCACCCTCAGCAAGTTGGCTGATGACACCAAGCTGTGTGGTGTGGTCGACACACTGGAGGGAAGGGATGCCATCCAGAAGGACCTTGACAGGCTGGAGAGGTGGGCCTGTGTGAACTGCATGAAGTTCAACAAGGCCAAGTGCAAGGTCCTGCACATGGGTCAGCGCAACCCCAAGCCCAGCTATAGGCTGGGCGAGGAATGGATTGAAAGCAGCCCCGAGGAGAAGGACTTGGGAGTACTGATTGATGAGAAGCTCAACATGAGCTGGCAGTGTGTGCCTGCAGCCCAGAAAGCCAACCGTGTCCTGGGCTGCATCAAAAGAAGTGTGACAGCAGGTCAAGGGAAGTGATCCTGCCCCTCTACTCTGCTCTTGTGAGACCCCACCTGGAGTACTGCGTCCAGTTCAGGGGCCCCCAGTCAGGAGAGACATTGAGCTGTTGGAGCGAGTCCAGAGGAGGGCCACAAAGCTGATCAGAGGACTGGAGCACCTTTCCTATGAGGACAGGCTGAGAGAGTTGGGATTGTTCACCCTGGAGAAAAGAAGGCTCTGGGGAGATCTAATTGCGGCTTACCAGTTTCTGAAGGGAGCCTACAGGAAAGATGGAGAGGGACTGTTTATGAGGGAGTGTAGTGACAGGACAAGGGGTAATGGCCTTAAGCTGAAGGAGGGTCGATTTAGACGAGATGTTAGAAATAAATTCTTTACTGTGAGAGTGGTGAGGTACTGGAAGAGGTTGCCCAGAGAGGTTGTGGATGCCTCATCCCTGGAAGTGTTTAAGACCAAGTTGGATGAGGCTTTGGGCAACCCTTCCAACCCAAACCATTCTATGATTCTATGTTTAAAACATTATAAATATCCTTGATTAGTCATTCATTTTACATTTTCTCTTTTATCAATAGGAAAAACTGAAAAAGCATGCAGAAGGAGCTCATTCAAATCTGCAACTGCAAATGAAAATACGCTATGGTGTTGCTTGCTGTATCCTATTTTATTGCTCTGCCTGTTAAGTTATAAAATTGTAAGGTGCTGCTGAAGTAATTCAATCAAATAAAGTGAAAGTAATATTGATGAAAATCCTTTTCATTTTTATTGACCCATAAAAATTAGAGTGTATATGCATAAACTGATTCTCAGAAACTGTGTAGATGTTGATGTCATAATTTAAAATAGCAAAAAAGTACATATGAATCGTATATTAGCAGATGAACTTAAAGTCACTTGACCACGTTTTTAGGTTATAAAATCAGATTTTATTAATACTTCCTATGTCCTCATTCATCATTTCCTTCTCTCCCTGTATTTGAAAAAAATATTTATACTGCCTCTTAGGATATCATATCCTATCACAGGTATGAAAGGAAGTCTGGGGAAGAGTTAGGAATACCGAAACAGGTATTATGAAAATATCTCCTTCTTCTCTCCCCCAAAATAGAAAAGTCACCTACATATCTCTTCTGTTCCCACAGTAGTTTTAGTCCTGTATCAGTATTTTTCTGTATTATAAAAAACCAATTGTATACATGCTTAAAACATGTATACATTTGATCTAGGGTATTGATGTTTATTTTCTTAGTCTCCTTTTTGAAATATGTTTTACATTTTTTCCATCTTGATTCTTCTGCAGTCTGTGTTTTTAGGAAATTTACTTTTGTTCCTTGATTTGTTTCCATGGTCCTACTCTTTCATCCTCTGAAGCTGTTTCTGTGTTACTGTGAATTAAAAAGTTTTAATTGTGTTAATGTGCTCACAATTCTCCTCTCCTTGGTCAGTGGCTACCAACGTTACTCTGTCACTTTTACCCTTTTGCCAGTGATCTCAGTCATTATCATCTATGTAGTTGTGCAGTTTTGATTATGTTCTTGTCTTTATATTTAATAAGGGTTTTTTTGGTGGCTTTTTTCTTTTTCTTTTGTTTTATTCCAGTTTGAAGTATAGAATATTAAGAAAAGTAAAACTTCAGCAACAAACCCCAGAACCATAAATATCTGTGGAGCAGAAACTGGAAACCAGAGCTCTTGCCTCCCTTTCAAATTTCAGATGCCGTAGGCAGTCCCTTGTTTCTGAGTCCATTCGTTTTGTTTTTATGGTGAAGAATGACTGCAAATTATTTTCCCTTCCTTTATTTTATCTGAGTGGTGCTTCTTCTTAGGCTGTGAGTTGAACCCCTCAAGTCAGGTTTCCTACCACACCTACCCCTAGGTTTCCAACCACGTAGATCAGCTTTCTTACATTATGCCATAGGTGTTAGTACCTGTGGAATTCAGCCTTTTAAGAGGCTCTGTTTCAAAACAACTATGATGTCACTCAGAAGAGAACTCAGAGTTTGGAACCTTGAGGGACCTGATGTGCTGCTGTAGTTCAGACGTGCTCCAGACAGAACAAAGTATTCTTCTAGCTCTCCCTGGCCTAGGGTTAAGTGCCAACATACCATCTTTCAGGAAATTCATCCCTATGCCCAGACATATATATAGAAAGTAACTCCAGTAAACCTTAAAAAGTGTGTTGTACTTAGATGTAAAAGTTGGAAAGAAACATCACACAAGGTGATAGAGTAGATATAGTCCCATGACTAGCATATTCTCAGCAGAAATGTGGAGGATTTAAATGTTTCCAGTGACTGGATAGGCCATCAGGGAACGCTCATCAGTCTACTGGGAGCATATCCTTACAGAGACTAGCAAAACTTGGGCTGGCCACCTAAAGCAGGCAGTATAATTCTCATTCCCAATTCTAAAACGCAGAGTAAAAGCGATCTTTTGAAAATGCTACTGTCGATGGTTAAATTTAAGAAAATATCAGTAGCCTGTTTTAACATTTGTTCAGGACTTGACGGTATAATCAATATTTTCAGATCAGTTAAAATGTTGAACAACACAAACAGGGACTCAACATTCTAGTAGTATTCCTGTAATGTTTCTACATTTGTTATTCCGTCCTTTAAAAAATTGCTTTGTGGTTCATATTTTAGTCAGGCAATAGTCCCTCAGTGTTAAATCCGCAAGAGGGGGAGAATGCTTTGGGATCAAGGCACTAATCAGTCATCTCAGGTAACATTTCTTCCAAATCACTTACGCTTAAATATAACACATTTTCAGAGAATTTATTGAAGCTTGATTTTGTACTTTTGCCCCTCACATCAGAACATATGGTCACTAAATTCCTAAACGTATGGTGCAAAGACCTGAAAGCTTAAAACGACCTTACTACCATCATGAGTCTTATAAAATAAGAATAGCTGTGCATCATCATTTGTTCAAGACTTGAGGCTACAATCAAGCTTTTCAGATCAATTAAAACACCAAACAATGCAAGCAGGGAGTCAACATTCAAGCAGCATTCCTACAACATGTTTGCATTTGTTATCCTCCCCTGTCTAAAATGACTCAGTGGTTCATGATTTAAAGCCAGACAGACAATTTGCAGTAGAGTTTGTGCCTGCATACATATATTTGCAAAACTCTGTCCTCCTTAGATTTGCTTTTCATAGTCTATTCCTCAAATCTCCCAGGTTTACCTGTTCAATAAATCTCCAAAGAATTTGCCCTCTCTTCGTCTTTCTGTATATACTCTACCACATTTATTGATGATGGTATGCTGATGTATAGCCTAGAGAGCTGGATTTATATGATTTGAGTATGGTCTGCATACTAATATATCTGTGGAGCATTTTATTACTTCTCTATGAAAGACACTATTTATTAAATAAATAAATGTACAGGAAGTTAGATGGAAAATGAAATGTTACATTTCAGTACTAAAATGAAAGCAACAATCTGTTTCTTGTTTGCTTCACTTACATTACATGCAATCACTATTCTTCCCTACTAATATCTGCTTTTACTTCAAGTTTCCTTGGGTTTTAAACATCTGGACTCTTTATTCTTTATTATGTTGTACCTGTTAAAAAATTCTATTTTCCTCTCAAAATACTATTGTTAATCATACTGGAGAAGACAATTCTGGCAAAGCCTGGAAATTAGATCATTCCCTCTCTTTCTTTGATACAGAAGCAGGAAATAATCTTAAAGATTATTCACAGCTTTCAAATGACACCATCAAGTGACAGATACATTCACTTTGATATCTTGGCAAAATTGGAGATTAGATTTAGACATTTCAAAAAGCATTAAGACTACCATCTCAAACATAAACTGCAGCTCATGTTGATTTACATCTGTTAGAAATGTTGAGTTTCTTTAGTCTTCTCATTTCCTGAAAATAACATCACTATGTCTCTTCCCTGTTTGCAGCCTGATCCTATTTTTGCTCATTGTTGTTTCTTCTAGACTTGAGACTCTTTAAGGTTGTCTGTTGGAATATATAGTTTTGTTTTGTATAGCAAAATTATTACTTTCAGATGTTGAAGTGCTATACAAAACTACAACATGCAAAGAGTATACTTTTGTAGTGCTCCATCATTGGTACGGTACATTTACCGTCAAGATCTCAGCACTTTTAATCAAAAACAAACCAGAGAATCATCTTGCTTAGGAGTCATAATTATTTTTGTTCTCCTAATTTTACTTTGTGGGAAAAGAATACTTCTTATTAGGCAATGTCTCTCAGCATACATTCCACCATGCTCCATATTGAGAAAGAATGAAATAATAAAACCGGGGTTCCTCATCATGTTCATGACTTTGTAACTGACATGTATGCTGTGCTTCTGCTTTCTTCCCTGGATTGGAATCAGTTGGAAAAGAGATTAACAAAGGGGAAAAGGATGGAGAGAGGAAACAAGAATTATATCTGCCTAGTTCTCAGCTGTGCCAAGTCTGATAAGATTTGGTTTCCTGAATAATGTGCCATTGAATGAAGACATAAATATAACAACATTTGATTTTGAGTCAGTATACTGCATTTTTGCAGTTCAAGCTGAAGGAGGGTCGATTTAGATTAGATATTAGAAAGAAATTCTGTACTGTTAGAGTGGTGAGGCACCTGAACAGGTTGTCAGGAGAGGTTGTCGCGGCCCCATCCCTGGAAGTGTTTAAGACCAGGTTGGATGAGGCTTTGGGCAATGTGGTCTAGTGGAGGGTGTCCCTGCCCGCAGCAGGGGGGTTGGAATTAGGAGATCTTTAAGGTCCCTTCCAACCCAAACCATTCTACGATTCTATGAGTCTAATATAAGTACTTCCTCTACTGGCAGGCCTAAAAAGATGCTACCGGAACTTGTGAAGATAAGTACCAACTTCTTTGTTGTGCAAACAGGACAAAAATATGTTATTATGAAATTTGAACACACTCAATTTGAAGATGATGTTTCCCAGAGACCAAGACCAAGTATAAATGTTTATGAAACAGAAATATCCTGGTTTTTTTCCTGACAAATGTTGCACAGTAAAAGCTTACATTAGTGACACATACTTCATTTATTGTCACTGCCACTGTTGATTTCTGCTTTACTTGAGCTGGCATAAGACTGCAAAAGAAGGATAAACAATGAAAAAAATACCATATAGTGATTGAGCTACTTGGAAAATTTAGTACAGCAAATTTTGTTCACATGTATGAATGAATTTCAATTGATTTCAGTGAAGTTTCTTTGTAATAGCTTCATAGCTATTATATTCATATATAGCTATATATTCATAGAGTAAGCACCTGTCTAGTAACATAACAGAATTATTTAATAATGTAGTACATTTCTTGTTTTTCGCAAACACTTACAAGATTGACAGACACAGTTGAAAGCCTTTAAAAGAATAGAAACAAATTTTAGACTGAAAAATTTCAGCACTCGTATAGACTAACCTTAATGGATCCACATTTTCCTAGAGCGGAAGGGGAAAGCTAAGTTTATGGCAAGTTTAGACTAGATACCCAATATTTTATTAACCAAGTCTCAATTTATATTTTTTTTTTTAATAAATGGATGAATGGAATAGTTTATTTGTCATCATAAATGTGTACAAACTAATTATTTCAAGATAATTATTCATTAAAGACACACACTTAAGTGACTAGTTTTGCCTCTAAAGCCTTAAGCCTTAAACATTTCTTCACTTGTGTGCTGTCCGTGCAGAAATGACCAGTGCAGGGAACAGGAAAGATAAGTCAAAAGGCAGTAATAAAAAAGTACTATATATTAACTTCTACAGGAAAAAAAAAAATGAATGGAGCTGAAAGAGTTTCCTTCTTTTTTATTATCATAATAAGAATGACCATGATGACAAATTACTAAACCAACAGCAAGTCCACCAAAGAGTAGCTCACAAAGCCTTGCCATTTTTATAGTGAGGTGAAAGCAATATATAAACAATTTGCTTCTCTTTAGTTTCTTCTACTTTTTTTTTTGAAAACACTTTTAAAAAACTATAAAAGCACTTTCTTATTTTAAGTGCACATGAACATTATATGTATAAAACATGACAACTCTGGCACTTAGGCTTTATGGATAGTCACATAGGAGTGCCACAAAAATGCTTCTAAATAATAGAGTGAATAAGCAAACATAAATCCTTCTTTCCCTCATCCTTGTTTTACACATTTTAAGCCTAATTCACATATTAGCACTTTGCCACAATTATAAATATATGAATTCTTTATCATATGCTAACATAGCAGTGACAGAATGAATGCCTTAAATTAATAGAGCTGCTCAGAAATGTCAGAGTATTAGAAAACATTTAGCAACAAATGGTTATTAAACTGTCAACATCACAAAAAACCCCTCAGAGGTGACTGTATTTCACTTCACTTTCTAATGAGTAGCACCATAACTGTCTTTTTAATTAAAAAGCAAACCTACCTAGTGCAAGTAACAGGAAATATTTACTATACCAGTGTGGTGGGTTGACCCTGGCTGGAGGCCAGGTGCCCACCAGAGCCGCTCTATCACTCCCCTCATTCACTAAACAGGGGAGAAAAGGCATAACGAAATGCTTGTAGGTCGAGATAAGGACAGGGAGAGATCACTCACTAATTATCGTCACGAGCAAAACAGACCAAACTTAGAGAGGGAATTCATCTAATTTATTACTAGGCAAAACAGAGTAGAGGAATGAGAAAATAAACTCAACTCTTAAAACACTTCCCCCCACCCCTCCCATCTTCCCGGGCTCAACTTCACTCCTGGCTTCAACCTTCCCCCCCTCAGCGGCACAGGGGGACGGGGAATGGGGGTTACGGTCAGTTCATCACACGGTGTTTCTGCCGCCTCTTCATCCTCAGGGGGAGGACTCCTCTCATCCTTCCCCTGCTCCAGCATGGAGTCCCTCTCATGGGGTGCAGACCTTCAGGAGCAAACTGCTCCAGCGTGGGGTCCCCCACGGGGCCACAAGTCCTGCCAGCAAACCTGCCCTGGCATGGGCTCCCCTCTTCACGGGTCCACCGGTCCGGCCTGGAACTTGCTCCAACGTGGGCTTCCCACGGGCCTCAGCCTCCTTCAGGTGCCTCCACCTGCTCTGGCATGGGGTCCTCCACGGGCTGCAGGTGGAATCTCTACACCCCCTCATCCTTCCTCCATGGGCTGCAGGGGGACAGCCTGCTTCACCATGGTCTTCACCACGGGCTGCAGGGGGATCTCTGCTCCGGCGCCTGGAGCTCCTCCTCCCCCTCCATCTGCACTGACCTTGGTGTCTGCAGAGTTTCTTACATCTTCTCACTCCTCTCTCCAGCTGCAAAAGCTCTCTCTCTCTAAGTGTTTTTCTTCTTCTTAAATATGTTATCACAGAGGCTCTGATTGGCTTGGCCTTGGCCAGCGGCGGGCCCGTCTTAGAGCCGGCTGGCATTGGCTCTATCAGACACAGGGGGAGCTTCTAGCAGCTTTTCACAGAAGCCACCCCTGTAGCCCCCCTGCTACCAAAACCCTGCCACGCAAACCCAACACAACCAGTTGATCCTCTGACAAGTTAATAATTTCAAATTCGTTTATCTACAAAGAGAATGGGAACATTAGTTATGAGGTAATTAAGAGGTTAAAGACCCTGTGCTCATCAAACAACATGAATACATTTCAAGGTCAGGAAAGAGTAAGACCATTAATAACAAATGCATGCTTTTAGATTATGTCCACTTTCATGTTGCTACATGACTAGATTTGGAAGTGTAAGCTCACTGGGAAGTAGGACATTACAACTGCGGTACTTGTAAACTAGGAGACAATAAATTAAAAAATGAGAAAAAGCTATTTTAAATTTTTATTTCAAAAGTTTTTTCAAAGCCATAATACATTATATAAAAGTAAGATTATCTCAGGTCTGATCCTCTGTCTGTTAGGAAAAATGTTGAAATGAATAATATCGCAAAATGGGAAGATCCAGAGAATTAGCACTGCTGATCCAAAATTTTTTTGGAACTTACTGTTAGTATAAACTCTCCAGCAGAAGGTGAAGATCTATCTAACATGAAGAAGACCTTATCTTGATTCTTCTTTTAAGCCAATCAAAAACTCATAAAACCAAGCTGTAGTTATTTAAACAAAAAATGCATCTAGGTAACAGTGATTTTCCTTCATAAAGTCATATGGATTTAATGGAACTCTCAGTGCAAAAATATAAATAGACAGACAGACGGATAGATTGTTTTTGGAAGCTTCAGCTCAGAAATATTTTCCATTGTGCTAAGATTAAATTTTATTTCAAAATTTTAGTTGTTACTACATTGCTTCAATTATTTCAGTACTGATTTGTAGCTTGATAGCAACAGCACATAATATTATGAGTTTCAATGGTTTAAAAGTTTGAGGAGGAAATTAAGCTCTTGCTAAACTAATTAGAAAACCTGCTTTCAATATGTTACCAAAGTGACTGCAGGCTAGTAAAAAAGATATCAAAACCAGATGCTACTACAATAGCCTTATTATATATATAACACATACTGAGCTGATACTCACTCGTACTCAATGATTATAAAATAATGTGCAAATTATTAAACACATGAATGAAAATACCCATAAAATTAAGGGTCAGATGAAATGGAGACAATTATAAAATATGTAGTGAAATTAATCCCAGCATTAATAGGTCTGCATAGCTATTTGCACACAGGCATTTGCACTTAACTGACACACCTGTAGATGCCTAATAGATCACAGTGCAAACGTCTAAACTTAATGTCACTGAATGGCATTTATGGCTATTACAACAGGTCTGAACTACAGAACTGCAAGCACATGGGAGAGTGGAATCCGTGTTGTAGTAAACAAAGGTACTTGTAACAGACTAAAAAAGTATGAATCAGAAAGACAGAGAGAACAGCTAGATAATTTTTTATTTTCTTTGATGTATGTGAAGTGTCTTTTCCCATTATACTTTGACTCTTTTTAGATGTTTTAAAATGAAATTTCTTTGGAAACTATCTGAACACCATAGAATCATCAAATCATAGAATGGTTTGTGTCAGAAGGGACCTTAAAGACAATCCAGTTCCACCCCCCTGGCGTGGGCAGAAACACCTTCCACTAGACCAGGTTGCTCATAACCCCAACCAACTTGACCCTGAACACATTGGAGAGATGCTGCAGTCCTCTGATCATCTTTGTGATCCTAGAGCTGACTGCAGTACTCCAGATGGGGTCTTATGAGAGCGGAGTAGATGGGGAGAATCACATCCCTCAACTTGCTGGTCACACTTCTTTTGATGCAGCCCAGGATATGGTTGGCTCATGTTGAGTTTCTCATCAACTAACACCCCCAAGTCCTTCTCCTCAGGGCTGCTCTCACTCCATTCTCCACCCAGCCTGTAGTTGTGCTTGGGATTGCCTTGACCCATGTGCAGGACCTTGCACTTGGCCTTGTTGAACTTCATGCGGTTTGTATGGGCCCACCTTTCAATCCTGTCAAGGTCCCTCTGGATGGCATCCCTTCCCTCCAGTGTGTCAACCGCGCCACACAGCTTGGTGTTGTTGGCAAACTTGCTGAGGGTGCACTTGATCCTGCTGTCAATGTCTCCACAAAGATCTTAACAGCGCCAGTCCTTTGAGGAGCGCCACTCATCACTGGTCTCCTCTTGGACATTGACCTCTTGACAGCAACTCTTTGAGTGCGACCATCCAGCCAATTCCTTATCCAGTGAGTGGTCCACCTGTCAAACCCATTTCTCTGCAATTTAGAGACAAGGATGTTGTATGGGACAGTGAGATTTGTATTTCACCAGTTTTCAGTTCCTGTCTGGTCAAGGTTCCTTTGCATATTAGTTGAAGAAGTTGTACTGTCACCTGTATGCTACCTCTTTTTTAAGGCTGAAGCAGCTTTCTTTGGGAATATTGTCTTTTTTTTACTTCCGTAAAGGGCTCAGCATCTCAGGACCCAGTAGATATAAAACAAATTAATGACAGCTACCAGATAAATGTTTATAAATAAAACTGTGTTTTAGAAAGCTAAAGTTTAGTCTTTTTCTAACGCCGTCTTCAAAGCTTATTTCCTTCTCTTGCTCTTCCTTCCTCTATAAATATGCTATTCTTCCTATGATGTTGACATCTAGCTTAATTTAAAGGTTATATTTAGGTTTAAAACTATTTTTAAATTTATTTATATAGCCAAAGAACTGGAAGACCAAAGTGTGAACTTTATAGGCCATTTTAAGGAAAAATAACCAGTAACTGAGTACAAATACTTAGGAAGTAAACAACCATGAGGGAAGTTATCTTTGCCTATTGATTTAACTTTATAAATAATACCATAAAGACACCTAAATCTCTACATTAAACAACATCAGAAAGAAAAGATTGTCAAAAATAGTCACAGAAAGGTTTCAAGTCTCTGGTTGATATGTAAGTTTGCATTGGAAACTGTGGATCATACTAAATGACAATCTTCATTGATAGTGTTTTCCTACAATGTTGTAAATCATTACATAACATTGCTATTCTTCTGATTCAGAGCCTCTCAAAATGTCTTCCTTCCCCTAAATTCTAGGAGCAATTTTTAAATTCTGATTATTTTACACAAGATCTGAATTACATGATAGAGTCTTAATCATAGTAAATTTTACTTTCTATTGAATCTCATTGCAATATAGGAGTCCAGACCTGATTTTTCCCCTTTAAATTACAAGGTATTTTGAAGAAAACTTTCATCTGCAAAGATTTGACACTTTTCATTTAGCACTCATGATTTTTCAACCTTAAATATAGTTGATGTTGATATTTCCAAAGTATCTGCCTGATAGTTCCACTTAAGTGAAAAACCATCATAATTTATTCCTTATAATGCACACAGAAGCCAAGATCTGCAAGGTCTCCTAAATGGCCATAATCAGATACCAGTGGAAAAAACCAGGAGCTAGTTCTTTCCCCACCCTCTTATTCTCTCCCAATCTGTAGCTACTTTCATCTCAGAGGATACATGAGCCTAACATGACTTCTCTGTCCTTAGTAAGCTCCACTGGATTTTTGTTCCTTGAACTTGCCTAGGCTTTTCTGGAAACTTTGTTCACAGCCACCTTTGGAAAGAATTATTTGGCATCATGCTTCCTGCGATGCAAAGGTGCTTTCTTTTGTGTTCAGTCTGTTTTCATGCTGGGTTCCACTAGCTTTATGTGATATAGGTACTGTAAAAGCCAAGACAAGTTGTAATATTTTGTGACAGCGCCCTGCCAGACATTAGAATTTTATTATTTCTAAGGAATGATTAATTTAAATGACTAATGGATGGAGAAGCAGACCCACCACAGGCTGCTGAGGAGCACCGCACTAGGAACAGATCATAGCACTAATAAAGACAGACTTAATCACCAGGCATATTTGCTCACTCCCTAGATCCTTAGTGAACTAAAACCTCTTTGGGAGTACTCATTTAAGTTATAATTAAGCTTTAATTGAATACAGCCAAAGCCCTTTGGGAATTTTTCCATTTACTTTAATTGATCGTCAGCATAGTTCTCTATGTCTGTATGATAATGCCTGAATTTCAATTTTTCTGGTGACTCATCCACCTTTAGTTGAACTTTGACTCAGCAAGGCAGTTTCCAGACTGTAAGAAAAGAACAGAGCCGTGATACTACAGCACCAAGATTCAGTTTATAAATAAGACAGGACTGTAGAGACTACAACAGTGGCAAAGGTCGGAGTATACAAAGCATAAGGTATGTGTATCTAGAGTACCTGTGACTGTGATCTACTGGCCAGACTTTATCTTAGTAAGGACATTTAGAGCTTTAATATCAAACTACAGTAAAACTTATTGATAAATATTTTGTGCATAACCATAAAGTTGTAAAGCCACCTGGGGTTTTTAACAGTGTACTGTTTGTGTAAGAAAGGGATATCTGAAAAATATCTTTGAATTGGCTCCAGTATAGCTCCAATCTGTCACTGTTCTTAAGGAAAGAGCAGACCAAATAGAATATCTACCCATAGGCAAAAAATAGTGTATTTTTTTGTGTGCAGATCTTCCTGTAGTATAATTTCTTTTACTGCACAGATATGAGAGCTTGATCATACTGATTTTGTTTGATTCTGGTGATGCAACCCTGTAGTAGTGATAAGAGATAGAGTTCTTAACATTATTCTGCTTTATCTTTTCCTGCATTGCTGACATAACTTTCAACAGCCATGTGAGATATACTAATTAAGAAATGAAGTTAGCTGTCATGTCAGTATCACAACCTGAAGAATAACAGTGGAATTCAAGATATCAAATGTTTAATTACTTGTTTAAAATATCCCTCTTTGTATTACTATGTTTCACATTCTTTTCTCTGATTTCCTGCTGCCACTGGTTGATGTATTGCCCCAAAAAAAGACTCTTGTTCTCATGTAAACCAAGTCCTTCAATACAGTGTGATACGAAAGGCGTATTGATCCTCACATGCAAAGAGGAAAATCTAATTAAACCCCGATAACGTGTTCATCACTGACTCTCTGCAGACAGTGCCTATCTTCTCTGTTCCAGTGGAGCTAAGGTTTGGTGGCTTTAAAGGTCAGAATATAGTAAGATCATGGAGATTGAAATGCTTGTCCGAAAGACTTACCAAATATCATTAACCAATAAATGCACTCATCTGACTCAGAAATTGAATGAGTGGAGAAATTTGCTCCTGGCATGTCAGTTCTATGCCCAGATCCAAGATGGATTGTTTTTAAATACTTCTGCTACATATTCATGCTAAGATCTCACACCTCTGTTTTATGTTTATATTCATGCTAAGATCTCACATCTCTGTTCTAGTAAGCGAAAGAAATCTCTGTATTTTGCCAAAAAATCTTACAGAACGCTATCCCCAAACAATCTAGTATAGCAAAGTCTATCCTTTTGGCATTCCAGAATGATTTGCAACTAGAAGACAGACTTCAGCTCAAGCATGCAAGGTTCATGCCTCAAGATTTGTCAGCCTCAGAAAAAAAACATCACTAAAAAACCTCAACAAAAATGGTTCAGATAGGATGCCACAGAAGAGACACACAATAAGAGAGACAGTATTGGGAGGAAGGAGTTTTTTGTCACCACATGATTCAGTTCTAAGAGTCATGACAGTCTGCAACATAGAGTTCAGTAAAGAGAGCCAGTAAAGGAATAAAGGAAATTTAGAGGACAAAGTCAAGAAACAAGTTATGAGAAAATAAGAGTAGAGAGCAGGAGGGGGAGAGCTAACTGTCGAGGCTGCCTAAACACAAAAACCTCTTTAGGATCTTTAGAAGAGGAAAACACATTTCTGAATGCTATTTTTCTTTTTCTGCCACAGATAGGGAGGGCTGCAAGTCATATATGAAATGATCAAGTGTATTTCATTTTTAAGGTTCTGCTGCAAAGCTGTTGCTACTATATTTTATAGTGCTTCCTTTTTTTTTTTTCTTAGAAGACTAGACAGTCCAATTTAGATAATAAGAATGTTCCCTTTGAAACGGTAACAATCATATATTACGTGGCCTGAGGTATAGCAATATTTATTGTTTGTCTGTTTTCCTTTACAAGTTATTTTAAAATTCATTTTTTTTGTATCATGCTAATTGTATCGGGTCTGGCTGAGATGGAGTTAATTCTCCCCACAGCAGCCCTCATGGTGCTGTGCTGTGTATTGGTAGCTAGCAAGGTGTTTTGGCTACTACTGAGCAGTGCCGGCACACATCAAGGCTGTCTCTCCAACATTTCTTTCCCCCCCTCAGCAGCAGGCTGGGGGTGGGCAAGATCCTGGGAGGGGACACAGCCAGGACAGCTGACCCAAACAGACCAAAGGGATATTCCATACCATATGACGTCTGCTCAGCAATAAGAAACTGAGAGATAGGGGGAGGAACAGGGTGGGGGCATTCGGGTTTTTTTTACATTTGTCTTCCAGAGTAAGGAGTACATATACTGAAGCCCTACTTCCCAGGAAGTGGCTGGACATCACCTGCTGATGGGAAGTAGAGAATAATCTTTTGCTTTTTGCTTTGCTTCCATGCATGGCTGTTTGCTTTAGCTACATTAAACTGCCTTTATCTTGACCCACAAGTTTGGGGTTGTTTTTCCATCTTATTTGCTCCCCTCCCTGCCTTGCTGAGGAGGGGAGTGATAGAGCGGCTTGGTGGACACTTGGCGTCCAGCCAAGGGTAAACCACCACAGTCCTTTTTTTGGCACCCAACGTGGGGCACGACAACGGCAGTTTTGTATTAAGCGTGCTACAGCTATAGTAGTTATTAAGTTGCAAGCTCCTGTGCAGGTCACGGGGTTTGTTAGCTGTACTGCTTATCTCTATTTTGCTAAACTTAGGAACATGCTGATACAAACAATGGCTGCTCTGTGCTTTGGCCTGGTGTTGATGATCTTACTGTACTGGGGGAGCTATTTTGTGGGGAGGATAAAGGAACTTGGGAGTATGCTAGTACAAACAATGGTTATGTGCACGGCCCTGGCATCGTTGCTATTGCTGTGCTGGGGGAGCTATCTTGTGGAGATGACGGGGGAATACATCTGTCTCTCTCTCTACCCGGGTTTGATGTGGATGGTTTTATTATGCAGGCTCCCAAGGTCCTTGTTCACCCTTATGTAAGCTCTTTAATATTACTAATTAATACTGCTGGCATATTACGGGCATTGTGGAATTTGGCTTTGTCCTGGTTTAAGGGGAGACAACTTTTGAGTGAGGCAATACTGAAACGTGCCCTGAGGCAGCCGGTCCCTGGGTGGCAGGGTGTGTGGAAGGATTTGGGCAGGTTCCTAGGGCGATTATCACCTCCTATAGCCTGGGACTTCACACCTGAACAGGCAAGCAATCCCAGCAAACTGACACGCCACCTAACAGAAGGGTGCCTTGCCTACCCCAATGAAAACCAACAGCTTCTAGCACTGTACTGGGGCCTGGCCTGTGCCTATCGAGCCACAGTGCAGTACTCTCAGAGGACTGTGGTTCAGGAAGGCACCCAAACTGCAGCTGAGGACACCGTGGCTGAGACAGGGACACAAACAATAACAACTACAGTAATTACCCCAGTAGTAAAAAAGAAACAGTGGACCAGGAGGTCAACAGGTCCATATGATCAATTAGTAAGGGAGCAGGAGAGGTTTGATCAGGAAGCTGGTCCTTCAGCAAAGAAGTGGGAGGAAGGAGTGACAGAAATCAGACAAGAAGCAGAAACTACCCGGTCTCTGACCTCATCCGAACTTTGAGAGATGCGGAAAGATTACAGTCGCCAGCCTGGTGAGCGGATTGCTGCCCGGCTGCTTCAATGCTGGGATAATGGGGCCGACAGTCAGCAACTGGAAGGCAGGGAAGCCCAACAGCTGGGATCCCTTGCTAGAAACCAAGGAATTGAGAGGGGAGTTGGAAAAGAGACAGCAATTTGCAGTCTCTGGAGACGGCTCCTCTCAAGTGTGAGGGCAAGATACCCATTCAAGGAAGATCTTGTGAAGTCCCCAGGAAAGTGGACCACCACAGATAAAGGCATCCAGTACCTGAGAGAACTAGCAGTGTTGGAAGTCATCTATAATGATCTAGATGATGATGAGGTTTCCAAAGATCCAGCGGATGTCCTGTGCCCACGGGAGGGGTTTGCATGGCAAAGTTTTGGTAGCGGGGGGGGCAGGGCTACAAGGGTGGCTTCTGTGAGAAGCTGCTAGAAGCTTCCCCTGTGTCTGATAGAGCCAATGCCAGCCAGCTCCAAGACGGACCTGCCCCTGGCCAAGGCCAAGCCAATCAGCACCTCTGTGATAACATATTTAAGAAGGGAAAAACAGTTACAGGAGCTTTTGCAGCCGGAGAGAGGAGTGAGAAGATGTAAGAAACTCTGCAGACACCAAGGTCAGTGCAGAAGGAGGGGGAGGAGGTGCTCCAGGCGCCAGAGCAGAGATCCCCCTGCAGCCCGTGGTGAAGACCATGGTGAAGCAGGCTGTCCCCCTGCAGCCCATGGAGGAAGGATGAGGGGGTGTAGAGATTCCACCTGCAGCCCGTGGAGGACCCCATGCCAGAGCAGGTGGAGGCACCTGAAGGAGGCTGAGGCCCGTGGGAAGCCCGTGCTGGAGCAAGTTCCTGGCAGGACCTGTGGACCTGTGGAGAGAGGAGCCCACGCCAGGGCAGGTTTGCTGGCAGGACTTGTGACCCTGTGGGGGACCCACGCTGGAGCAGTCTGCTCCTGAAGGTCTGCACCCCATGGGAGAGACCCACGCTGGAGCAGTTCGTGAAGGACTGCCTCCCGTGAGAGGGACTCCATGCTGGAGCAGGGGAAGGATGAGAGGAGTCCTCCCCCTGAGGATGAAGAAGCAGCAGAAACACCGTGTGATGAACTGACCGTAACCCCCATTCCCCATTCCCCTGTGCCTCTGGCGGGGCGGGGCGGGGAGGGAGGTGCGGAAGTTGAAGCTGGGCGTGAAGTTGAGCCCGGGAAGATGGGAGGGGTGGGGGGAGGTCTTTTAAGATTTGATTTTATTTCTCATTCCTCTACTCTGTTTTGCTTAGTAATAAATTAGATGAATTCCCTCTCTAAGTTTGGTCTGTTTTGCTCATGATGATAATTAGTGAGTGATCTCTCCCTGTCCTTATCTTGACCCATAAGCTTTTTGTTATACTTTTTCTCTCCTGTCTAGTTAAGGAGGGGGAGTGAGAGAGCGGTTCTGGTGGGCACCTGGCCCCCAGCCAGGGTCAACCCACCACACTAATGAATAAGGTTTCAGTGGTTAATAGCAGAGATGGAAACGTAGCATAATATATAGTGCTATAGACACACTGGAGTTTTCTTCAAACTCTTTCTTACTTATTTTATGGAAGAGTTGTACAGAGGGTGAAACTTTATCAGTTGTACCCAGGACAGTTATAGCATAATTGTCAGTCACTACTCACCCTGCCCACATGGAAATCAATATGCTTTTTAAATTATCTGTTTCTAATCACATTGGTTTGGACTAAAATCCAAAAGATATTCTTCTTTCTCTAATTTCTCCTAGTTCTCAGCTTTTGTCTTCTCTGACAGCAAAATGGTGGTGGTGTTTTGCTCTCCATAACTTTCCATTTATCTGTTTTCTCATTTACACTTATTATATTTTGAAGTCTTACTGACCAAAATGAACTTGTATATACTCTTCTTAATGTACTTTGTGGCCAGGAACCTTTTAAAATTTCTAAAGAAGAAAGAAGCCAAAGAACTTAATGAGATTTAAGTATTTTCCCAAATTATGATTATACTGCTTATTTTTTTGGCCTTAACAACAACATGTATTTTTTTCTTTAATGCCTTTATAAATTGGCCTGGTATATATATCAGCCTTTAGAAAAAGCTATGAAAGATTCACTTGGATTATTTTCATAACTGCTATAAAAAATCCTGGATTCTTAGAACTCAGACATGTTTTGCTGGTTTCAGGTGATGTATATGCATATGTTCATATTCCTCAAATATGAAATCTTGTGAAGACAGCCAGAATTTGTCCCTGTGAAACAGCATTAAACTTCTCAGAAACAATGCTTTCTTTCAATGCTGGAAAAAAACTGTTTATGAAGTTCAGACATTATAACTCACTCATCACTATAATACCCAACTACCTGTTCTGTAATTTAATGTTAAATAATCTGAAGTTATACCGCATGATTAGCCTATTGTAGCAAATGTGCAAATTTTAGAATTTTTTTTTTTTTAAGTCAGGTCTCATATATATTCTGTTGAGAGTAAACACCTGACTGGAATGTCAGTATTATGAAAAAGAGCAAAAAGGCCAGAATATACATGAAACTTGAAAAGCTGACAGGTAACCCTATTTATTGGCATTCCTGCATGATGTTTGGTATTTTGGCATACTGCTAGTACACATGTGGAGAGCATTTCAACAGCTGTTGAGAGTTAGTTATCCTGACCCCAGTGCTGCTCCCAATCAGTTGTTGGCAGTTTCAGTACGTGCAGCTATTTTTGTCCTCCAAGCACAATGGTAAACCTGATACTGTCTTTTTTGGCACAAGCCTTCACTAGCTAATAGAGCTATGGTCTAGCAGCATAAACCATAACAAGTTATGGCTGATTAAATATGTAAGGAAAACAAATATTTACAAAAACAGCTACATACCAAACCGAACTTTTGGACACAGGAGGATTCAGCACCTGGCACCACAGGGATGAGCATCTCTCTTACTGCAAACAGTTGTACAGAAAATGTGCATGTCTCAGTCTTTGCCACAGCTGCTTATGCTTGTGGCACTAATATAAAATCATTAATAGGTTCTCTGCCTTCAGGGAGCTAGTGTGATGGTGCTCCACTACCCTGCTCAGTCTCCCTGCTTTGAAATATCTCTGGTGAGATGGATCAGAAGTACAGATCACTCTAGCCTGACACCATGCTCAGGTAGTCCCTGGCTAGAGTACAGTCTAAAAGGTATATAGAAATTTTAAGTAGAGGTCTGACTTGTCTCTGATTTCATACTATGCCTATGTGGTCCATCTCGATATATCACTTCATCATAAGGAAGATGAAAACTGTTCAGCACTGAAAACCACAACTACAGAAAATGTGAAGACATTTACTGATTACATTTAACATTACTGTTTACCTGATGCAAGGTGGAAATAAGCTATGCAACAGTATTAATCAGCATATTTTTTTCTTCTGGGTGCATCCCTAAGGACTGTTACTACCCTCAACTGCTGATACAACTTTCTGAAATAGCAGGATTTTATACCTGTATATATTGTGTTGTACACATGTGAATGCTAATTTTGAGTATGAATAACTTCTTCATTGTTCTGACCAAGTTCCCAAGTATGTAATTGTCCTGGTTTCAGCTGAGAGGGTTAATTTTCTTCATAGTAGCTAGCATGGGGCTATGTTTTGGACTTGTGCTGGAGGCAGTGTTGATAATATAGAGATGTTTTTGTTATATGGACATATTGTTGAGCAGTGCTTACACAGAGTCAAGGCCTTTTCTGCTTCTCACACTGCCCTGCCAGCGGGATGGCTGGGGGGTCTACAAGGAGTTGGGAAGAGACACAGACAAGACAGCTGACCCAAACTGGCTAAAGGGATATTCCGTACCGTATGACGTCATGCTCACTTTATAAAAGGCTGGGGGGAAGGAGAGGGACTGGGGGGGGCTGGCAGCATTGGGACTGATGGCATTTGTCTTCCCAAGTTACTGTTACACGTGGCAGAGCCCTGCTTTCCTGG